>NC_086357.1:6571569-6686569 GCF_036324505.1 Eleginops maclovinus | reverse complement strand
AGAAAGCACGTGAGTTCATAAGAAGTATATATTGTTCTCATCTGTAACATTAAGATCAACTTTGTGATATTTGCATTCATAATGATGATGATCAGGAAAGCTGGCTCTGTCATCGGCATCAAACTGGACAATTTTGTTAATATTTTCTGTACATTTTTTGTCCCAAATGTATATTTCTTACTTTCTTTTAAAATGCTATATATTTTATTGTGATTATATTGCCTTGTTTTAACGTGGCTGCAACAAGAAAATCTGTCTATCAGTCCATCCATCCTTCCATCCATCCATCTAGTCAAAGTCAAAATATTTTAGTGAACATTTCAATGATACTGTAGCTGCTGAAACTTTGGAATTCTAGATTATGTTCTCTTAAATAAACTTCTTGTACCAAATTGAACAAAGCTGAAATGTGCTGGCCTCTGTCTCATCTACAGGGCGGGTTTATCACCTCTGTAAGCCGTCGGTTCCACTCTTTAACCTGCAAAGACACTCGCTGTGATGCCTCGTCATTAGTGTATTGTAATTTAATTGATTTGCATTCAGTGGTCTTCAAACAGGCCCTAAACGCAGGATCGCTGCTCTATACATTTCTGTGCATGGTGGTAATTAGTAAACAAAGCCGCAGCCTCAGCTCAGCCTCACTAAACATTTTACTCAATAGTGTATGTGGACGCTCTGTAACTGGGAATATAAAACAAAAGCACATGACCTATCCTGCTCTTTGTCCCCACACACACACACACACACACACACACACACACACACACACACACACACACACACACACACACACACACACACACACACACACACACACACACACACACACACACACACACACACACACACACACACACACACACAGTAACACATCCGACAGGGCGCTTTGAGGCCTGCTCCCTAGTCGTACCTCAAAGCGCTGAGAGCTGACTTTCTTTCCCTTCTTCATCCAGGTGATGCGGGGTTTAGGCTCACCCACGGCTTGGCATACGAATGACGCCACTCCTCCCGAAATCCCCGTCTGGTCATCAGGGGACTTGATGAAGCTGGGTATGCCTAAGGGAGGGAGACAGCGAGACAAAGGTGAAGGGGAAGAGAGGGAGGGAGAGCAGGGAAGAGAAGATAACCAGTGTCAGATAGAGGCCTGACAGAGAAACAGCTCCAGGCAGAATACATGCTTTTCAAATCTATACATCTTCTGTAGGTTTGAAATAACAATATGCTCTTTCACAAAGCATTCACATGCCTGTAGCCACAAGTATTCAAATGCATATGCAGTAGAAAAAGCCAAATGCTACCCACACACACTCACTGAAGGTATCAACAGAACACATAATACCCCAAAGTGGAAACAAGTGTGACGATATTTACTGTATGATTCATTTAGTGTTAAGTGCTTTGCTCTAATAGCTCACAATGGATGCAATACATATTACTGCAGAATCTGCTAATACAAGTGTATTATACATTATATTCCTGAGTGGGTAACAGCCAATGTGCTAGGCCAATTTAAACATAATTATTAACTAATTTAAAAAGGGGTGTAAATAACTGGTCCACCAATTAAGAAAATAAATGTAGGCAGAAGACACGTAAGAAAAAAGATGAATAGTCAAACTCACTATTCACTATAAATCTCAAGGGTAACCAGAATGTGTTACATGAAATGTCATACTTTTAAAGGATTATGTCGATAGATTTGGTCATAGTTCTTTCAGTTTTAATACGATGGTACCCACCATGTTAATGGCTGAGATCTGGTAAAATAGTGACATCGCTAAGTCGAATGGGTCATGAAACATGAGCAGTCAGACAAGCAGGCAGTTCTATGAACTCTAGATGACAGCAGGTATGTACATCAATTCACATACAGTAAAGCATTAGATAGCATTAGCATCTTCACACTGATGCCATTAGCTTTGTTACCCTCCGGTTGAAGCAATGTTTGGAACCTCCAAAGCCTACATAACCAATGTCTAGAGTTGAAGGTGGTTATGGCAAACTCTATGGGGACTTGGCATCGGAACTGGTGACTGGAACTGGTGACCTTCCAGCACTTGCTACAGAGGTGTCCCTGAGCAAGGCACCGTTCCCTACACTGCTCCCCAGGTGCCTTACATATGGCAGCCCACTGCTCCTAACACTAGGATGGGTCAAATGCAGAATGTACATTTCCCCTCTGTGGGACCATTGAGGGTTCCTTCTTCGCTTCTTGAGGGATAACAGGTATTTCTACTGCAATGTTAATCTACAAAAGCACTGGGACTTTTGGGTAAAGAAGTCACTTTCTTTTACTCAAATCAGAATTTATTTGTTCTCCAAACCACTTTTTGGGAGTTGAAGTGAGCAAGCTTTTGTCACCAATCCACCAGTCCAATTATGGCAAGTACATCAATCTGCAAACTGCGACACGTTTACAACAGACAGCATGTTTTTCAGTAATTTATTTGCTTAGTTTTGTCTTCCAAATATGGGTGTTGGACTTAAACCTGTCAGATTGAATTTTGTTTTTTGCCCACCAGACATGCTCAGACATAGCAGTTAAGCCATGTTTCCAGACCTGGAATGATGAGGACAAAACTACAAACCAAACCATGCAGTCAACATACTTCCCCTTTTTGAGCACAGGCCGCCAAAAAAATGAACATTCTTTGACTATGAGTATCCTCTTAGCTATTTGTACATTCAGTTGGATACTAATGATCAAAATTGCAGGAGATCATATCATTTACCCCTACTGTCAAACTTATTAATCTAAGTCAGATTGCATTATGATATTCGTTTCTGGAAATGTTCATAACACTGATGATAAATTGATCTGTCCTCATAATCATCACTCAAATTAAATGTTGACATTAATTACAGCTCCATAAGATTAATGGTCCATTGGAACAAGCTAGTCATCAGTAGTGTTATCATGCTAGAGTTGTTTCGTTTAGTCCCTTTTGTAGAATTCTGGGCCATTCTTTGGCGGGACATGCGGTCCTGTTAAGACTCTGATGATAATAAAACTCATAAAGACCAGACAGCAGTAAATGTAGGGTGGTTAGAAACTAATTTCATACTCAATTATAGAAGGTCCATTACAAACAATAGAAACAGTAACATCACTGTGTTCTAACTCAGGCCCTTTGTCGCTTGAGCAACAATCAGAATGCCCCAGGAAATTAGATGATACTGTGGAAGTGTTGTGGTTAAATTACATAAGGTATTGTCATCCAGCAGTTCTCCATACAGTCTGCTGCATGTCCTCTGTCTGCATCTCTCTTCTAATAAAATCTTGCTTCTCTGCTATATCTGTAGCAGCAGGACCCAGAGATCGCTCTCCTCACGTGTGGTTTTATCATGCATAGCTCCTTGACAATTAGAATGTAATTGCATTCCTGCAGCTAAACAAACACAATAATACATACAGGTTGAGTTAGAGAAGTATGAGTGGTGGGCTACTAGCTAAAAAAGTAGCTGTTTACAGCTTTTTCTTGAAGACCACTAACGTGTTCTTGAGCAAGGTACGTGCAAGCATATATTGTAGGACCACCCAGAAGCTTGTATAGCAAAGGCTCCCTCGAAAAAAAGCAAACACACATTAATGATACTTACACATTGTGTTTAGCTAAATAATCTCCATAGTAACACAATTTTGTGGAAATTCCCCAGTAGGGTATTTATTGACTTATTTGTTGTTGTAGAACCAAACATGAACATCTCTTAAGCTAGTGTTAACCATTGACCTTCTATCAATAGTCTAACCACAGATGCATTCAAAAACAAGACAAGGGGAACTGGAAGAGGTAAATGCTAACTAATTTCTGGGTTTTAGACTTTTAGACGCAACACTCTGTTGAGGCAGCCCCTATGTTTTGTACACTGAAACAACTGAAACGTTGACTTTAATTGAATGTATTGTGTCAACAGATTCCACATAAGTATATTGGGTTAGATGCAAGCAACAATATTAAGTTTACATTTAAATTGTTAGGTTCAACTAAATACTAGTGCTTTAAACTAACCTAATTATGTGTAATATGTTGTCATAATACATTTAATTAAAGTTGACGGTTCAGTTTTTCAGTGTCTATGGAAGTGTTGTTATACCTGATGATATTTGAGACGTTGTAATCATGTATATATTTCAGCATCAGGGGAAACAGTGTGGGGGAGTTCTCAATCTATCTGAAAACGTTTCACTGCAAACACAACATGTGCCTGCATAACATTTACACGGTTTACATCTTTTTCCCCAGCAGGGAGCCATGAAGAGCATTTTGCAGGCAAGACGAGATATTTCCACAGCAACTTTTGGCCACTGATAAGTGCTGTGCTCTAAAGTTCAATGTGATGCTAAACCCATTTGTACAGTTGGAGCCAAGAGCTGCTCCCCAGGTACATTTCCATGGAAATCCAGTCATACAAGTAGTACAACGGCTTGTTTATGGGATCCTGAGGATGGTCAATGTACAGCAGGGAGATACTGCCCTTTACAACTCTGTGCAAAATGAAGTTTGCATACAAGTTAAGCCAGTAGGGTGTTATCAGAGGTCTCAAGGAGGCGGGTGGAACAACAGTGGTGAGTGGATCGTACCATTATTAAGCTATTTATTTCCCATGGCTGCTGTTGACTGACCCTGAGGCTTGACACTCTAAATGTAAAACACACAGGGTCTCTTGCCTTGCTGCACTTGCATTCTTCTCTGACCCTGTGCTTGCCATTTCTCTTGGGAGTACTTCCTCAGAAATGTGTCCATTTGAATTCTCACATATCATTTATGAGGATGGATATTTATGATGAGAAGAAAGACTTTGGTAAACCCAGTGTCATGGAATCACTTCATCGTGCAATAGAAGATGTCATCATCTACTTATATTTTTTACTAAAACTTCATGCATTTAAAACTTAATGAATGATAAGTCTCTGTTTAAAAAGTAGAGGCCAGAGAACTTGTGGTTAAAGACCCAAGCCTTCTTTGCATCTAGTACATTTCACATCCTTGTTGAAAAGTCGTCTATACTTCTGATGGAACGCTTGCTGAATCATGCTTTGACTCAAAGACTGTTCTGACTCACACAAAAAAGTCTGTCTACTTCAACAAATCGTAAAAAAAACAATCGAATCCGGCAAAAACCTTTTGCGGTTCAGAGATCAGCTGAGTGGTGAGAAGATTATAAAGATGTGTAACACATTAACACCACACATCTAATGGATCAGCTCCTGCTAGCTGCACCACTGACAGCTAATGGCTAACCCTTCTGGATAAGTTAATTACACTCACACAGTTACATTGACCTTTGAAATATTCAAAATGTGAGTTAAAGCACTAAATGGAATGGCTGTACTCAGTCAAAGTATTTTAAAGGAGAATAATTCATCCTTTCACATAATTGAACTGTTTAGCAGGTAATGCCACTGTCCCTTTTGTTTAGTGTTAGTCTCTACTACTGCTTTTGGTAACAGACCAAGTGTTGGCGATAAGATGTTATGATTACACAGTTATAATTGAACGTGATTGATGTTGGCTGATGATTATAGTGACAGTCCCTCACAAGTATTAAAAGCTCACCACGTCATGTGGCTGGGGTTTTGGGCATTGAGTGCTGTTCAAAATTATTTTTTTAGACCACTCCAAATTGTTCTTGAATCTCAATCTCTACATGTATGGCAGCTATTCCAGAGTCTGGATTCCAACACAGAGGAATGTTATTAGTAGTTTATAGAATAGGAAAAAAATAATCTTAATTTTACTCAAACAAATACCTAGAAACTGATAATGCTGCAATGGTCTCTCCATTTTTTCCAGAGCTGTATAATATTTCTTAGGTGTGCATTGATATGCTCCAACATGAACTAGAGAAAAATAAAAATGCTCTGTGATTTTGAGGAGAATGATGTCTTTACAAGCTATAAAAGACAGGAATGACAGAAAACAAATATTCTATTTATTACTCCAGTGCGATCAGGATGAATAATTTTGTTTTTCATTGTCCTTTGTTTGACATATTTAGTTGGATGTTTTTTATAATGACAAAAAGGGTTCAAATGAGTTGATGGAAATGAATACTTAACAAATCATAACTGAAATGATGACTACAAAAAGAGGCTTTATAACAATACTAATATTTCTCTTCTATTATTATTTATAATTGTCCACTTTCACTGGTGACTCATCATCCTGATCAGAACGTAAGCTGGTAGGGAATAGTGTCTTATAATACAATGAAAGATGGACCATGAGATGGCGTGGTAAATAAATCCATCAAAAAGGAGGCACCAACTAACGTATCCCTATCTACCTCAGTATGATATAGTACATGTGACATCCTAGATATGTAAGTTAACTTCAACACAATACAACAAGGATTAATCATGTGGGAACCGGTTTCGCATTGGTTTGTGAATAGCGTTCCTGTTTAAAGCTGTTGTTTCATCTCATTAGTTGTAAATGGTTGGTATCACTTACTGATGACTTTTCTCATTTGGCGTACAGTATGTGTATGTTGGTGATACAAAATGAATACATCCATAATAAAAACCTAGTAGTGTGTGAATAGTAGAAACTACTGTGGTTCACCGTGAAAACAATTTTGACCAAAACTACATTTATAGGAAAAAAACCTTTTTCTCTACAACTGTGCAAGATAAAATCCAGGTGTGTCCGACAGTGAAATTGGGTGGGTGATACTGTATAACTTAACACAATCTGTAAACAGACTATATGTTTATTTAGATGCTCAGTCTAACTCTTCTTTTAAGGTGAATTCACTGTTCCATTACCTCTGTCAGCCTTCCATCAGTGCTGCTCAACTTATAATAATATAGTCCTAATCAGTTTTGCCAAATACAATTTGGAGGTAAGGTAATTGCAGTCTGGAAAATGTTCACTGTCAATGTGGCAATGCAATAACTGTGCAAGCCTTTCACCCCCTTATGTAAATAAGACTTAGATAGATGGTTTGCTTAACCACCAAATAACAAGTTTCAAATCATGCATCCCACATGTTATTTGGAAAACACATGGAAATGACAGAACGGTGGAGCTAGGGTACCTGCTGATATCTACTGAAGTCAAGTTTTCATCATTCTTGTGAAAAGAAACTGTTGTTTTATGTCATACACAAACAAAATGATTCAGCATGCTGCAGTGAGCAGAGAGCCCTGTAACAGCTATAGATACAGTATGACTCTAACAGGCTTAGTGTCTGCTAAATGTCATCCTCTCCTTCCTGCTCATTTAGTGGCTGATCTTTGCATTAAGCCAATCTCGTGGAGGACATGCTCGACTGGATTCACAGACGGAAGTTTGTCTGGTCAGGAGGGAGCCAGAGAGGAGCAGCAGCCCCCAGGAGACGCATGGTGGCTCACCACACAGCCTTTTAATTATCATGTATCCAAATACTCGAGGTGAAAGAGCTTCTTCTAATATAAGGGAGAGAAATGCCTTTGTTGGTGTGTGAAAGGATTAATTAAGGACAAATGTGAGATCTTTTCCACAATGGCATTGGAAATATGGTTATATGACTATCAGTGCTGTTTGGATTTGATATAGTTTAACTCACCAGTAACATGAAAACCCTCAATCCCATCGTCTTGTGAGAGGGCTGTTATTTAAGTCTGGGACGAGTCAAAGTAAATTGAGACAAGTTTGTTTCAAATCTCATGTTTTGTCAAATTAAATCCAAAGTAAAGCCTGAAGGCCATTAGAATTAGTGCTGTCCATTTAAATGCAGCCTGCTCTGCTTTAATTATTTTTTGACAAATCACGAATAGGTTTCTAATCAAAGTCACAACACAGTTTTTCCCCCCAAAGACTGATGTTCATTTCTTGCTGTAGCTTATGGATCACTTATCCAAACATCGTTAAATGTTTGGGTAAGTGATCCATAAGTGATTCATGTTGGAAATTATATCAATTAGTCATACTTGAATAAATATGGATGTTTTTGCTTTGATGGATTCTTATATCTTCTTAAACTAAAGGTTAATAAAAAAGTATCAAACCGCCAACCATCAGAGATGTGTGACTCAAATCACCTCAGTTAACCCCCAAACCATGAGCTTGAAGTAAAAAAAACAACAACATTAAATGGTAAAAGGACTGTATTTATGTTGCGCATTAACCAGTCTTTACAACCCCTCAAAGCGCTTTACATACTACAAGTCATCATTCACTCATTCACATCTCATCCATACAGAGCAATGGGCCACTTTTTGGAAAAGTAAGCTAACATCCATGCAAACGTATGACATCAAATAATAAACACCAGTTCAAAAACATATATGCATCAAATTAGCATTATCTTCCATAAAATAAATAAATATTGCACTAAAGAGTTCTTCTTTTTTTCAGTTGCTTTGGATAAGGGCCTCAGATAAATGCTATGTTGTGTTATAATGACTGGTTCCCCAAGAATAATAACCTGTTATATATGCTATGGAACCATGAATAATCCTTGTAAACATGCTCCAGGCTACTGATAAAGAATACCTGATGGAACAAAGTGTATTGGTAATCAGTTCATCCCTTCATGGTCGGTTAGGCTACAAGTAACAGTGAGTATTCCTCATTCAATTACTCTGGTAAATGATGCCACAGTAAACAGGAGTTGGAGCTTTTAAACGCATGCTGCAATGGCTTGTGGCAGCAGGATCCTCCCGTAAACACTCTGACAGCTCACTGACACCAACCAGGGAATCAATCCACATAGCACTTAATGCTGCTTACATGCTACACTAACTGCCTCTTACTAGTGTTTGTCTATGTCCATGCCAGCCGCAGTGACAGCTTGAATGGATATGTTGTCTAGCAGAGACTTTTGGACTGATGCTGCTCACAGACAAAATTGGGTGTCCATTCATATCATCTTTTTAAAATGACAAAAAGATGCAAGTATCTTGTGTTTTCCCCAATTGCATTGGTGTCAGCTTGAAAAGGCCAGCAATACAGCATATTGGCTCCCTGTTAAATATTGCATCGACTTTAAAATGTTGCTCCTCACCTTCAAGGCCCTTCACACTCTTGCACCTCCATATCTCTCTGAACTCCTTCACACCTACACTCCCTCTTGTGCTCTCTGATCCTCCTCTGCCTTCCAACTCACTGTACCTTCTGCCCGCTTGACCACCATGGGGTCAAGAGCCTTCAGCCACTCTGCCCCCCGTCTCTGGAACTCTCTCCCACAAGACATCCGCAATATGGACTCACTCTCAACCTTCAAATTCTGCCTGAAAACCCACCTTTTTAAACTGGCCTACTCTGTACCATAATTACTCTAAACTGATTGTTGTTTTTAGGTCTTTGTTTTTTTAAAGTCTGGAATTACTATTTGACCTTTGTTGTTGCTTGTTTTTAATTATGCTCTGTAAAGTGTCCTTGAGAGCTTTGAAAGGCGCCCATAAATAAAATGTATTATTATTATTATTATTATTATTATTATTATTATTATTATTATTATTATTATTATTATCATTATCATTATTATTATTATTATTATTATTATTATTATCATTATCATTATCATTATTATTATTATTATTATTATTATTATTATTATTATTATTATATTAAACAAATATAGCAAATCCAAAAGGTTGTCTTATAAAGCAGAGATCGGTAGTTTTACTGAAGCTGCTACATTGACAAGGATGAGCCAAATACACCCCCAATCCCATAATAATGACAAGAACAAAAAATACTATATTACAAAATGAAACTATGATAGCTTTTACAGGATATATACTGTGCAGATAATTCATTTCAAATACTTTTTTAAAGGAACAGTTATATGATTGGATATGATTGACTTTGATAATTTTATGGAAAGTCAACTTCTTGTCTGGCGGAAGCAAATGAGGCATTATTTAAGGGGTATTTTTTGATGGCAGATTATTATACACTGGTTGCTCTAGTGAATATTTTAGGTAGCGGGACGAAATATTTGGAATAATGTCAAACTAAATAAGAAAAACGAGGAGTTAAAATTATGACATAATGGGTGTCCAATCAATGAGTTGTAAATAGAGTGTCTTCAATTAGCACCCAAATGCTATCAAAGATACAATATGCTGCTCTCCTCCCAGCCACAAGAGGGAAATACGTTACGGAGTGGTAAGTGTTAGCGTTAGTGTTTCCAGCAGCTGGTGTCTGCAAATGCTGGGGCTGAACTACCGTGTGTGACGTAACACACAGGGATTGTTGTAATCTGCCCGTTTTACCGCTGTGGGATGCATATTCATGATTTGCACGTGAAGGAGGAAACAATGGTGTTTGAGGTTCGCTGTATGTCAGTTCAATGTACCGAACTCTCCTTATTCAACTATGCCAAGGTAAATACAGGTTTCCATTCCATGGCACCTTCAAGTTAGGCCCACATGTAAAAAAAAATCACCAGGGTTAGTGGTGACCTATTTATTTATGACTGTAGTTACATTTTGCATTTTATAAGGCTACTTCTTCCTACATGCTCAGGAGATAAGATTGTATTCAAGCAATTTGTGACAGTTCTTAGTTTCTCCAGCGATAACAACTGGCATTCTGTTTACACTGGCATGCCCAGCATGTGTAAATGTGTGCTTTACAATACATTTTAGTCAGTTTTCCTTGTGTGTACAGAGATATTTTTTTCATAAAGCACATATTGTAAATCAAGCCTTCAATGAACGGTAAGCAGGTGGGGATTAATGTGGTAAAGGACACCCTGAGGTTCTTAATAATATCCCCAACCACTCGTGAAAAAAAATATTTCTTAACTGGTGAGTTTACAGCCTATTATTCATCTTCTCATTGTCACCCATGGCAGCACCCTATTCTTACAGGCCTATTTCTCATTTGGTTTCAAGAATTTAATGGTGTCTAGGCATACAGCCAGGCAGTCAAATGTTGTGTGAGGCGGAATAAAGCTGTGTTTCAGAGGTGATACACAATGACCAGTGACAACAGTTTCCCACAAAGTGTGTTCTCCTCACAGAGACTCATTAGACTGGGAAGTTGAGAGGGAGCAGCCATGCAAATCAACCTTTTATCAGTCAAAGTGGACACCCAAGGTAGAAACACTGCGAACCACTCACAGCTTTATACTAGCCGTCCCCTGAGAGATTAGCTGATCTCCTAAAGTAAAGTTATTCAATAGCAAGAGTTACATACATGGAAAAAGGAATCAATTTAGTTGGGCAGAAGTCAATTAAGTTTGCCTGCAGCAGGAACAAAACAGCGTTCATTTGGGCTAATACAGGCAGAATAAAATCTCCCCAATAATTCCTTCAAAGAGTAGCATTACCCCTTTTTTCACCAGCTTTGTTGAAGGTAAATAAGGGAATACTGATATTGTTTTAGAATAAAGTACAGAGTGGCTAAGATAAAGCTAACCCAAGATGCTACCAGCAGTTTTACAGGTAGGAAAATATAATCATAAATAAAAATGAAGCTCTTTTACTTGGTTCTTTTCACTTTTTATAACACAACCTTGGTTTTCAGTAAACAAGAGATCTTGGAAAATGCAGATATTGCTGCAATGGCGCCGGAAAATATTCCAAAGTCAGATAATGAGACAGATTGTTCAAAGGCCAACACTAAATCCAAATGACTTAAACCCCCACACTTGTAGGTAAAAACTAAAACCCAAAAGAAAGGCACTGAAAATCAAGAACAAGCCACAGATTGAACAAGCCGAGATAACAACTGACTCCCAGAAACCAGGTAACGGTGGTGTGAGGAAAGACTGGAATGATGGACTCTAGATTGGATGGATTGGAGACTTTTGGTGGTATGTTGTTGCCACATCCCAATGGAGCATTTCCATCTTTGCACCCAACATTAGGCACTTGGCATTCTTGCGCAGGAAGCTTTTCATTTCAGAGGCCTATAGGGAAACTTTTTACCATAAGTGCTAGGACAATTGGCCACCCTGGCCCTCAAAGGTGTTCCAAATGGCAGGAGTGATTTAAGGATAAGGGCTTGCTCTTGGCCACTTCTAATCTATGTAAAATAACAGAAAATAGACAAATATTCCCTAAAATAATAAGAGCCTGACACTGCCACTGGCACCCATTTTTATTATGGGGTCCAGGCAGCCAAAGGCACCAACAATGAGTCAGTTTTTCTTACAAGCCCAACTTTGAATTTAAAGGTCTCCTATTATGTTCTTTTATGGCATATATTATAGGTCTAAAATATATTTAAACACATGTCTGACGTGTTTTGCTCAAAATACCAAAGAGATCATGCATTGTAGCATGTCCGCTATCCCTCTGTTTCAGCCACGTTTTCGAAAGTGCTGATTCTGTGACTGTCGCTTTAAATTTGAGCTGAGCTGAAGCTGGCCACGCCCCTTTGGAGCGCATGGACAGCACACTGTCTGAAGAGAGAAGTTTCTAATGGAGAAACTCAGCTAAACGCTGCCTGATTAAATGCCATACTGTGTTCAAAACCAGATCAAGCATAATTTCTGAAACACTGCAGACATCGTGCACAGAGACACATAGGTGCTGCGGAGGGGATTCAGCTCGCGACTGTATATAGAGCTCCTGCAGATGATGTCATATATGCTGGTCACGTGACGAGATACGACAGGGGCAGCCATTTTGGCAGTCATCGCGGCAGTAAATTGACAGGCACTGGCAGACTGTCAAGGATGGTGGATAACTGCTGTGCACCAGGTTGCACAAATAGGCGTGGGAAAAAGAAAGGTGTATCGTATTATCGCATTCCTAAAGACGCGGAGAGGAGGGAGAAGTGGATTGGAGCGATTAAAAGAGCCAGGAGCCTTCAGAAAAAGACTGAAAGATGGGACCCCCCGGCCGTTGGCTTTCGCTTATGCAGTGATCACTTCATATCAGGTGGGTGAAGGAATACAGTACAATGCTACAAAAAGTTTCTGGTCAGTTTAATTAAATTTAATTAGTTTAATTTAAGAAGTAGCACCCAGTTATTATAGCTAACGGACACTGTGATGTCCCTGTCCCCGGATGACACTTCCGTAGCTAGCCAAGCTAATAAACAAACAATGCTAACGTGACACTGCCTATCAAACTGGAATAATTTAATACTTACCCTTGCAGTGATGATGCCGAAGTTTTTGGATGTAAGACTCCACAGTTGAATGTTGTTTACGAAGCCGGACTGACACCATTTGTAAGCCTCCAAGCTTTTGTACGCTCTGAGGGAGTCTCCTGAGTACACTGATGGAAAGCTTACAAGATAGCTGTGGATGTCTGCGTAGCGCAAGTCGGGTACATCGTCTTCAGAGCAGGAGGTTATGCTCTTGAAAAGCACACCGGGTGAATTATATGGGTCGCTTATATTTAATCTCTCTAATTTTGTACTATAAAGCCGAATTTCACTTGAATTAAAATGAGAAGTATACTCGCTCGGTAAGAAAACACTGGCACCGGTGGTCATGTTGACTGCCAAAATGGTGGCTCCCAACCAAAAGTCACGTGACCGCAGGAGCTCTATTGCGGACTATAGGTTGAGACGTGTCACGTGGGGGGGATCATCTCGTTTGTACCCCCGTTTTTAGTGATGCGGGTAAGGAGGAAAAGAGAGAGGGTTGTATAATCTGACACTTTGTGAGTCTCCTTACAAACCGGGGACACATATTTATGTATAAAATACAGCAAAAAGTGTGTTTTGCATAATAGGGGACTTTAAATACATTTGAATGGATGTTAGCACTCCTAGTTTTCTAGATTACCGTAGAAGAATGTCTTCCAATACAAAACGTTGTCCTAGACACCCAAACTTTTTGCACAGGTATGGCCTCATACTACAATGTTTGCAATCATTCCTACTTAAGTCATTCGCAAGTCCCAAAAAAATAAAAATAAAATCTTACAGGAATTCCATATTAACATGGTCTATCCATTTAACTCACTCTACAGAGGATAAAGGGAAGAGCAAATGTTTGCTCATTGAGTTTCGCAGCACAACTCTCCTGCCGTATAATACAGAAAATCCTGCCAAATCCCCAGTACTGCTCTCTGATGGGCCTGTCAACATGACCTGTCAGCCGTGCTCTACCGGTAACTTCTCGCTTCTGTGGTGTAACAGACAGAGCATGCAGAAGTCTGATACATGGCTGCACAGAGGGAAGACAGAAATGTGTCTCTGAAGAGCTAGCTTACTGCTCTGCCAGCTCAGACATAGAGTTAGACTGAACAAGGCGATGTGCCAAAGAAACTTACAGGGGCACCTTGACATTTCTGACTAGTAGTTGTCATCACCATGTAAGAATACTTTCTGTAATTGGTCTTCAGTAAACTCAGAAGTTGGTGGTTAGCCCTACGATCAATGATTTATCATTCAAACCAATAGAAACTCAGTTAGGCCATCATCTACTTTTAAACAGAATAAATGGTATTCTGCACTACTCAAAATCATTCACTTTATAAACTCTTCATTTAACATTTTCAATGTAAGATCACTGGCTAATAAAATGGATAAGCTAAAGGTGATAGACAGATATAAGGTGAAATATGTAGAGCGTAATTTAATATGCTTTACGGAAACATGGATGCACCCGGAGAGCTTCACCACAAAGACGGAGTTCAGAAACAGCTAATGAGCTAGCTACATTGTTAGAGTAACTAAGGAAAATCATTTGTAGGGGAAGGAATTCCAGTTGTCAGAAACATGGCTCATGTTTGACTTCTTATTATTTCTATTTAATTGTCCCATTCCAGTTCCTGCAATAGAATTGTTGTAGATTTCCAGGGTTCATCCAGAAAAGTGGGGTATCTATTTTGATGTAGTTAGCGACACAATGAAATGTTTTTGTTTACTTCACCAAAAGATTATTTTCAGGCAAACAATTACATTTTGGTTTTTTACGGTGTACGGCAGTAGGTAGGAGAAGACACCAAGTGAAAAATAAGCATAACTAACATATGCATTTTAGTTATTATCCCCCTATTGTTTCATCTAAACTGAACACACTTTTTTGCCTTCCTGTGTTCCCCCATAATCCAATAGGTAGTCCAACCGGGAGAGCTTGACTTCCAGTTTAGAGAGCTGTATGCAGAGACTCTGCTGCCACTTGTGTTTGTTCTTATAAATAATACATTGTTCTCTCCAGCTCCTTGCTCATAATCCACAAAATTGCCTCTTACACAAGTGTGGCAGCAGTACCCCCACGCTGCATAAAAGCTGGAAGGAGGAAGGCTAAGAAACAGGGAGTAAACCGATTCTATTTTGCAAATCTTTATGTGGATGCAACCCTGGGGACTTCAACATACAAATACAATCTGTTCAGGGGAAAAGCAAGGTTGCAGCATACTAGCCAGAGTAAATACTTTCCTAAAATTACACTATTGTCTTTTATTCTCTACAAAATGAAATAAAGGTATCAGGTATGGGCTTTCAGCTCATCGAACAGTAATTCGTGGAATGCACGAGAAATACTATTAAGCCATGCGTTCATGCACTTTTTATTTGAGTTCCTTTATGGTGAAGAAGACCTACCCAATGATGAGGGTCATGAATGAAAGTGAGCTGTCATGGAGGGTGTCACACACAGATGACCAACATAACACTTACATCAATTAGTGTGTCCAAATTTCACAATTGAACTGAAGGAGAAAATATATTGGAAATGGAGGAATAATGTTGGGGCAACAACCAAGTTAGCCTCCCGCTCCTAACCAATCTCCTCAGGCAAGTCGAGAAATATGACAAAGTCTGATTGGGCACATGTTGAACGATATGTTTCTCTGCTAAATCACAGCACTAACTTCAATCTCTTAGATTGCAGACTATTAAAAGCAGTGTACAGTTACAAGTGGGATATAAAAAAATCCTTTAATTGGTTGATATTAGTTTACTTAAGCACATGTCTGTCATATTTTGTTTGGGGGAAAGAGATACTTATATTTGATATAAAAATACGAATAGCTATTATAATTTTCCATATGACAACAATTTTAATGAACATTGCAGCCTCTAGGGGCTGCTCGAGGGGGTGTTGAGTCCCTTAATAAATGCTCAATGTTTCTGATCGGATGTTAAAGTATGTGCATGTTATTAAGCCAACACTTGGTGTCTTCTAATGCTGATGCCTGAGAATCTAAACTGATGCAAAATTATCACCAAATGCATGAGTTGTCTTTCTATGGATATAATGTTGTTGCTGTATGTATTGATACAGTGGTATGCAAAAGTTTGGGCACCCCTTAGGAAAACCACTGCATCAGTTTGTCACTTGCTGAGCTTTTGAAGCAGCAACTTCATTTTAACATATGTTATACCTTATGGTAACAGAAACATCTCAGTAGTGAAATAACTTGTATTGGTCAAACAGAAACATGTTTATGTGCATTCAAACAAAAATAGGCATGTGCATAAATTTGGGCACCCCTAAGAAATAATTCCATTAATATTTAGTATTGCCTCCTTTTGCTGCAATAACGGCCTGTAGACGCCTCCTGTAGCCACAGACAAGTCCCTTAAGCCTGGCAGGTGGTATTTTGGCCCATTCTTCCACACAAAACGTCTCCAGTTCAGTCAGGTTTCTTGGCCTCCGTGCATGGACAGCCTTCTTCAAATAAATCCATACATTTTCAATGATGTTAAGGTCTGGGGACTGGGATGGCCATTCCAGAACATTGTACCTGTGCTTCTGCATGAATTCCTTGGTGGATTTTGATCGGTGCTTAGGATCATTGTCCTGCTGAAAAATCCAACCCCGGCGTAGCTTCAACTTTGTGACTGACTCTAGAACATTCTTGTCAAGAATCTCCTGGTACTGTAAGGAATTCATGTGGCCCTCAACTTTAACAAGTTTTCCAGTACCTGTGCTAGCCACACAGCCCCATAACATGATAGATCCTCCACCAAATTTTACAGTGGGCAACAAGTTCTTTTCATTGAATGCAGTGTGTTTTTTTCGCCATGCATACCTGTTCATGTTATGACCAAATAACTCAATCTTGGTCTCATCTGACCACAGTATTTTGTTCCAAAATGCTTCTGGCTTGTCCAGATGTGCTTTTGCATACCTCATGCGACTCTTCTTGTGATTAACACTCAGGAAAGGCTTTTTGCACATCACCCTTCCAATGAGCTCTTCCTGGTGCAAAGTACGCTGGATTGTGGAACGGTGAACAACTACACCATCAGCAGCCAGATGTTGTTGTAGTTCTCTGGAGGTGGTCTGTGGCTTCTCTGTGACCATTTTCACCATCCTTCGCCTGTGCCTTTCCCCTATTTTTGTCGGCCTACCACATCTTTCCTTCACACGGACTGTTCCTGTGGCCTTCCATTTCACAACTACGTTTCTGACTGTGGAGACAGACAGTTTAAACCTGTCAGATAATTTTTTGTACCCTTCTCCTAATTTATAATGTTGGATTATCTTAGCTTTCAGGTCAGTGGAGAGTTGTTTTGAGGTCCCCATCTTGCCACTCCCTAAGAAAGAACCTAGGCCAGGCACAGCCAGCTATTACCTATGTTAAATAGCCTTTTTCATGATTGGTTCCACCTGTCTTTGTAATTGAAGGTCTAATGAGCTAATCAAAGCAATTTTGTGCAGCAACCTGTCAGCTATAAATCCGTACAGGTGTTGAAATGAATGCTATTTATAAGGGTGCCCAAACTTTTGCACATCCCATTTTTTGCATTTTATTTTATTATAATAAAACTATGTAATGCTACCCTAAGAATTTTGGTCTGGAAAACACTAAAACGTCTACATCTTTGTAGGAAAACAAATGTTGTTGCTGTGATCTTCTATTATAAAGGAAAAGCAAATTGTCATGAAATCTCAGAGGGGTGCCCAAACTTTTGCATACCACTGTATGTAATCTAAACATCCTCTATAGATTTCCTGGTCATAATTAAACCCATTTCCTTTCTGGCTAGACTCATATGTAATTCCATTTTCTTAATGTTCTACTCAACCTTTCACCTCCTCCCAATGGCAAACCCCCAAATTTGATATTGCTCTCATTACACATAGCTGACTTGGTTCAATTGGATGCTCATGGGAGAACCAAAGAAGCATCATTGCATTAGCCAGGGTCTGATCACGGCATGCAGATCCTTGTTAAGTCTCCCAAACAGCCTTTACTGCCCTTTCTGAGTCATCGCTCATAATGGGGGATGCATGTCCGTGACCTTTTGTATGAACCATGTTACTATTTGGCCCTTATCATGATCAGGTCCTAATAAAAGCACAAAACGCACATCAAGGCAAAGCTGCAACCAAAGGCAGACAAGATGCCAAGCTGCATCTTAAGGCAGGACAAAAGCTGAATTGCAAATAAAGGCCAAGCTGTAGTTAAATGCAGGCTAAAGGCCAAACTGTAACTTAGCGCAGGCCAAAGGTGGAATTGCAACTAAAAGCAGGGTAAAGGCTAAACTGTACTTAAGGACAGGCAAACAAAGGCCGGGAAGGTAATACAACAGCAAAGAGTCTTGGCTCTCTGTAACTTCCCACAATCTGTGAAGCATCAGGAGAGATCTCTGCACACTGGACACACAACTCGCCCGTAACACAACAGGAAGAAAGCTCAAAGCAGCAGAAGTGGAAAATGAAGCTCAGAGTTATTTATCTTTGGTGAAGATATTCATTGGTTAAATTAAACAGGCTAAGGATAGTAACCCTCAGCCAATAAAACACAAACAGCGAATTGAGCTTTTTGAGGAAATGTGTCCAGTTAGATTTTTAACTGCTTTTGCCTCTGTCCAAGTCATTGTTGCCCTTCCACTTTGTTTCCACAATTTGTTGGGCTTGCTATCTCTGGGTCACCCATGTGTGGTGCTCTGTTTCTACAGATGTATCACCATCTCGGTCTCTTACTCGCAATTGTGGTTCCTTTATGTATAGCAAGTTGGTTAATTACGTTTTGATTTTGTATCATTGAATTAATTTTCATTCTTGGTCCTTATGGCAGTTCACCAAAGCCTGTTGCCTCAAGTCTGGCTGGGAACGCACCTGAAACTTTTTTTGGCTGATGTCTTTAAGTTGTTCCGGTGACATTTAACCCGACACTGTTGTCTCCTTATCTTGTTTATTTTTAAAATAACATGTATATTGTTTTTTAGTTCTATGATAAAATACTGCACAGTATGGGTTGTGTAAGGAGTGTCAACACTGATATAGGATGCTTTTATCCTTGTTACAAATTAAACTCCCACAAAAGGAATTGAGTATTGACTCCACAATTTAACACTTATCAGCACTTGCGAATTTTCAAGTTATGTGACACTAAAAGGCAGAAATTGGGTGCCAATGCAAACGATAAATCTGTGTGACAAGGAGCTTTTTGTTTGTGAATGTGACTCCAAACAGCCATCTGATGCACATTCAAATGCTTGTCTAATCCAATCTGCATATATTTCAGATACATTGTGCGCTTTTGGTTCAACAAATACCTCTGTTAACGCTTAAATTATACCCCGGATTTGATACATTTTCCAATCACAGTTGAATCATCAATGCAGGAGAAGGCAAGTGTTGCCAATTCTCTCAGTAATGCTAATTTAATCAGTAGAGTATATCATCCTTATATTGGGATCTTTTTTCAGTGGAGTCAAACAGTTTCTACTTCATTTTATTATTTTCTGCAAACATAAAGTAGAAAGTAGAAGTAAAATCTCAGCAGACTCTATGACAGCAAATGGATATTACCTGTCTACCTTCTGACATATGGACAGAGCTCTGAGCTGTGTGGATAATATGAGTACTCACTCTCAGTGTGAGAAGGCAGCACCAGGGCGGCCAGCAGCAGGAGTTGAAGAGCTGCTCTGGTGAGAGGCAACAGTCGCCTGAATCTGAGGTCCATGGTGTGACGGTCAGTACTCCCTCGTCTGGTCCGGACGCTGCTGCTGATTGGCTATGACCTCAAACAATCATTGAGTGACACCTGCAAAAAAAGAGAGTGGATGTTGAGGATAGATAGTTCATTTAAAGCTCTCCCACATGCTGGGCTACATCTGGTGAAGGCAGAGGGTCCTTTTTATTATTTCTAATATATAGATTTCCTCTTTTTTGTTCCAAACGTGATGCAGCTGAGTGCACACTTCACAGCCTCTTTGTGAAATGATCCATGTGGCAAATAAATATTGCCTTAGTGCCAATACATAACTCAATTAAACAACCAAATACAAATATTTTAATAAAGCCACATTTTTGTCAGGGGGCTTAACAGTGTGTACAGCATAACACAACCTTTGTCCCTGAAACTCTACAGCATTCAAGGAAAAGGTCCAAAGAAACCCTACAACTAACCAGGAGAAATATCAAATAAACCAATGGGAGAGCAACAGGTGAGATCCTTCACCAAGTATGGACAATATGAATTAAAAAGACAATAGATATAAAACATAGACAGTCCAAATGTTAGAAAGTTAATGTGTATACAGTATATAGAGAAAAAGAGACAGGATTCAGTTGGATCTCAACAATCCTCCAGGTGAGGCAAAAAACAAAACAAACAAAAATGTAAATATATAGGGCATCAGCCAGGACCACAGGAACACAGTACGTAGAAGAAAAAAAAAAAAAGAGTTCAATTTTCAGACTATAAAATACAGATCCTGACGGACGAGTTACAAAGACTAGGAGTCTGACTGGACAGAAACAAAATGTGTTAGTAGAAGTAGCATTTCACCCTTTGTGTTTTGTTAGTGCAGGTATATCACCCAAAGGCCCACAATCCTTTTGCGTATTCACCCATGTTTGTATTCTGAGCTATTTTTATACTTGGGGCTACTATAATCTGTGTATTGTTATTGGGGTTATTGATATCCTCAGTGTATCATTTAGTTTCTTCTTGGGTTGAACGTCTCTGTAGTGTTTTCAGCTCTCTCTGTGGGCTCAACCCAGTCTAATATCTTTTCACACAGCGTTTGTTTTTGTGTTGCTATGGTTACCAAGAACACACAGCTTGTTACTTTTAACACATTCGTGAATTTAGGTTGTTATTGCATGTCGAACCATACGTGATTCAGCTGCATATTCTGATTATATTTTCTGTGACATCATGTGTCCCAAAGTACATCATTTGCATTCCTAAACACAGGTGATACCAAACGAAGCTTTCTGTAACTTCAAATGAATGCAAAATTAGCAATGCACTCATTATCTGAGCCTCTAAACAATGTGTGTGTGTGTGTGTGTGTGTGTGTGTGTGTGTGTGTGTGTGTGTGTGTGTGTGTGTGTGTGTGTGTGTGTGTGTGTGTGTGTGTGTGTGTGTGTGTGTGTGTGTGTGTGTGTGTGTGTGTGTGTGTGTACGCCTGATTTCTTGGGCAAGAACATTGCGAGACTATGCTAAATATTACAACTCTCATTTCAGCCAGGGAAATATCTTTGAGAGCACAGCGCTGAGAAGTGAAGTGCACCTGCAGTGCCAGGAAGCACCTGCATCCACTCCCATGTTCCTGACATTAGTCTGCACCATCCTGAGCAAAACATGAACTACTTAACCAGTGCAACAACACTCAGCGGCAGTTCTATTCCAGGTGAAGCACAGGGGCCAGGCGGGTGCCAGCTGTTGCTTTAGAGGGGTCAGCTCAATCTGCTCTGTTATGGTTGGAAACTAAAATATAACACATTTTTACCTTTAAATCCCCCCAAAAATAATATGAAACAATTTGTGAAGGCTGTAACTACAAGCAACACAACCAACCAGCAGCTTAAAAGTAATATTTTCTGTTTTTGTTTCACATCACAAAATATTTAGACCTACTTCATTTTACCAGTTTTATCCTTTATTATTGAATATCTGATATTATTATTATTATTATTATTATTATTATTATTATTATTATTATTATTATTATTATTATTATTATTATTATTATTATTATTATTATTATTATTATGTGTAAAAAGTAAAATGCTACCCAAGTAAGAACAAGTACAGCAATGTATTACTTTTCGCAGTAATATAACACATTGCTAATTACATTATGTTGGTGAAAGTAACTCACGAGTAACGCAAAAGTAGTGTTACGCATTACAGTTCAAACCATGTGCCGCAATGTCAACAGGGGTGTTGTTTGTGTGTGTGTCGATCTTATTTACCCATATACGTTCCCTTACGTGTTGCAATGTGTCAGGTCAGTTTGTTCAGTTAACACCTATTTAGTTGCTGTTGTATTGATTACAGTTATTTTGTGGTGACCTCTTGTAAAGGTCAAGTTATTAAGAATCGTTTTGTTGTACATTATGAAAATTTGAATGGCGAGATCAAACATTTTATTATGAATAATTATTCATAATGGGAATCATGCAATACATCAGAAATGCTAAGTAACAACATAAGGCTACTGTTCAAAAATCAAAGAATACATTTATTTATTCGAGCACCCACAAAAGAGACTAGACATATTTATGAATCTACTCCCAATACAGCTGTTTGCAGTGCATTTTCCATCTTTATTTTATTTTTGTGTTTGACGATTGTCTCAATGGGGAAAAGTAATAAGGGCCTCCAGTTTTGTTTAAAACCACAGAAAAAAGCTGTGATGTGTTGTGTCCATCTAGTTCCTTTGCTGTACCCAAATCAGTGCCTCACCTACTGTACACTCATACCCTTTACCTCGACACAGCACACAAGACAACATCAACAAGTTATATAGATACAAACCTCCTAAACAGAGGCAAATATTACTATTGAGTTATCTCAGCCCATTTGAGTGTAAAACTGGAAAGTAACCCAGACTCTGCAGCCTTTGCACAACAGTTATTTGGTGTTAGTTACTTATTTTGTGTTGACTTCTTTTGAAGGCCTAGTTGTTTCGAGTTCGATGTTTCCGTTTATTATTTCTTTATAGGGTACATCAAAATCCAGTTTTCCCCTTTTGGCGTCACTGCTTGGTCCCTTCTCACAGCCTTTAGAAATAGAATAAGTTAAGACACCAAGCAGCAGTTGGGGGTTTTGAGCCTTGCTCGTGGGCGTCTTGGCTGTGCCTAGCTAATAGTCCACACCCGGTATTTTGCTTGGTCTGATCAAGACTTGAACCGTTCCCAAGCCAAGTCCCTACAAACTGAGCTACTGCCACATTTGAGAGAGGGTGTAAACAGGAAGCATGGCATATGACATAACTAATTAGCTGGAGCATCCTGAACATTTTTCTTTTGGTTTCCTCTGATTCCGTGCTGTTTCTGAAACACACCTGGAACACAAGCCCAGCCCAGTGTTCACTACTTCACTGATTGCACATCAAGGACAAATATGTGCAGGATAGAAGGCTGTGCGTCCAGGGAACAGAGCGGTACAAACAAACTCCCTTCAGCACATAGGCAATCTGAAGAGAGCAGCGGTCAGGCTGCACTTTCCCCCGATATCCCTCCTGCCGCAAATAAAACCCAAAACAACATGAAGCCCATCAACGTCAGCATCCATGCAGATGCACAAAGCTATCAACTCTCTGCCTTTCAGTATACTGCACGTTAATCTATTTGACAGCTAAGAACTTTTACAGTGTTTCTGAAAACCCCTCCTACAACTTGAACAATTACAAAATGTCTCACAGAGAGGGATCAGAGAAAGTCTTTTGAAGTGTCATTAGGTGTGCTCTGACAGGAAGGCAGGGAGGAGACTAAATGTTGGATTGCTTCAGTTTTTCCTGGATCAACAGCATTTCTCCACAGCATTACTAATGTCTTCCCACAGTTCTGTGAGACAGCAACAACAACACTTTCATGTGCACTCACCCATCTCACAATCTATTCTGCAGTTCAAACTTTTCTACTCACCACTCAGTCAGCGTGATTTTATAAAAGTTGCATTCTGGCTCTGTAACTCTCTATATTGCTGCACTGCAGTGATTGAATGTTTCTGTAACAGGATTTGTCCAAAACAAAAATAGAGTATTAATGCTTTTTCGCTACCCTTTTTTCCCACTCCCATTCTTCATTGTTTTGTTTTGTGGTACATTAAAGATGATAATACGACTCACATTTCCTGGGATCATCATTACTGTGATCATCACTGCTTTAGAGGACATCATGAAAACAGCAGGGGATCCTCTCTTCATAAACAATTTATTTCATTGAGATTTTATACTTGCCACAAAAAAGGAGAAGGAACTTGACTCAGATTATGTCTGGCTCAAGCTTCCCTGGGCATGATTTAGTATGCTAACATTAGTTTATCCACTGTAAACCCCCAGGAAGTGAGCCAGATATCAAAGCGCATTTTCGTAGTGGCCATACGGTGGTACTGCAAGTTATGTGTCATTGAAGTCACGTCATTGGGCTAGTATTTTGCTGTCCATTTCCTCTAATCTAAAAACAGACGTCTGTATATATTAATGTAAAAAGGTAAATCAACTTCACATTAGGAACTCATCATAAGGATATAAAAGTTGTAAGTTGTAGTCGCTTTCCACTAAATTCACTGATCTGAGACTGTACATATCGCAGTGAATTTGGATGCAGGGTGCAAACAAAATGCAAGTGTGCACATCTATGGTCCCAGCAACCCTGGTGACCTGGGTTTTTTTTATTTACTTTTGAGTGTCAGGCAATTTTTGGCTTCATGTGCCACTGAGCAACTTTCATAGGACTGAAATAAAATCACCCATGCAGAGTTGTAACGTTCAGCAAGAGAGAAAGCGTGCATTTTACATGACTGAAAAAGGAGAGCCTTTTGGCCACGATAATCGTTGCATGAATATGTGATGCTGTGATTTTCCTTCTTTGCATCACTTACTTATGGCAGAATACAACCATTTCAGCTTTCAATGAGCAAATGAAGATTTTTACTTCCTCTAACCATAGTACAAAATGACTGTAGCTGTAAAATGTACTTATCGAGTCAGCTATAACTGACCTTTTTCCGGGCAGAATTAAACACTGCAGGAAAAGTGGAACATGTGGAATTGAATACATTGATATAGCCTGTCTCTTGGCTACCTTAATGCATAAGGCCACCTGGGACAATTTCAAGAGCCATGCATTTAATGTTTTTGATGAAAGGAATAGTCTTAGGGGAAAAAGTTAAATTTTTGCCTTTGAGTTCTGGTTAATTCCATGTTCACAGTCAGAGCGTTGCTTTTGGGCAACTGTCATGCTAAAAGTAATCCTGTTTACTGCACTGTGGTTCTCATCAAGGAGTGAGTAGAAGCAGAGACATCATTTATGATGTTGGACGTATAGAAACAGCTTTAATTCCAATTTGGGATTTTCCAAAGACAACGGGTAACCTTCAATTCTATCCTACAAAGAGTTACAGAATGTTGCGACAGTATCAACTCACAAACAATTGGCAATTTTTTAGAACTACTGCTGTGTAGCATTAGAACATTGATGTCAGTCCTGCAGTTGTAACATGACATGTGTGAAGCCAAATGGAAAAGCTGAACATCAACTGCAACATCTACAACAGCTGCTGCAGCAATCAGAAACAGCAGATAGTGCGTGCAGCCTCTCTCTCCAGACAACCACTGCTGCCATCTGCTTCAGCTGCACATCCATCTTGAGATGCCAGTAAATACTCTGTGTTAGAAATTGCTTTAAGGTTGTCTCCTGTTAATCAATCAAACACTCACTTTTTATTTATACAGTCCACTATCACAAATACACATTTGTCTCAGGGGGCTTTACAGTTTGTACAGCATACGACACCCTCTGTCCTTAGACTGAACAACTCACAAATAAACTAATTAATAAAGAAAAAATGTTAAAAAACAGGTGTGCAAAAAAAGTTGTGTGTATGGATAACATTACAACATGGACAATCGAAAAGATGATAATATTAAAAAGATGGATGGATGTCAAAAATCTTTCAGATGCTGCCAAAAAATATTAACTTTTAAGTCAAGTAGGACCACCCAAAGACCCAAAGTCAACACTTGTTGCTATAACCATGAGGTAAGAGTGATGGGACTGCAACACACTTATATCTTAGCATCCCTGGAGATATAGCTGCAGTATGGAGCTGGGGGGGCAACACCTCAGATGATGGGAAGGAGAGAGGATACCACTTTCACATTAGCAGTGGACAAATCCAGAAGCTAGGGGAATCGTCCTCCAATACTTGTTAGCACCTAACACGTGCTTTAGCAGCTAGCATGCTACTGCCTCATGCTAACTGACACATGTCACCTTCATTTTATTTTTACGAGACACACTTTAAATTGATCAGTTTAGAAAGAAGCTCTAAAATATGAACACACACCAGCTAAGCCAAGTTAAGACACATTGTCACTTTTACTGAAATGATTACTTTAGACGTTGTTAGCTATATCAACCTAAAGGTTATACTGTATGCCAATATGTGCCCCGATGTATGCAAAAACATACAGATCTTTTACTTCAACTTGGCAAAGCTTCCAATAATAGTCCACTAGCAAAGAGTGTAAGCATCTTTCTTACAATATAACCCACTATGTTGTTAATCCCCGTAGGCCACAGTGAGTAAAAGCCCCATACCCTGTTCAAATACTGCTCTGTTCTACTGTGGTACAACTGAGGTAATAAAAGCAAAGCCTCACAGCTGAACAGTCCTGAGTTAGGGTCTAATACAAATTCATTATCACTCACAAGCATCTTGCAACCGTTTTTTAAGCTGTGGGGCACAAGCTGAGACATCCCAGAAGTATTCAGAGTGATACGGTGAGTGATTTCAAATTCCAGACAACCATTAGCAGAAATATTTGTTTTTAGAGGAAGTGCCTGGAAGGTATGGCTTCCATATTTCTTATTGTGAACAATGGCAGCAGTGCCGAGTAAGGGTATAATACCAGGCAGACAAAGTAGTGGTTTACGTAACATCCAAAAATATTGAAGAAATATGGCATCACATCTTCAAAGTGCTAGTAGAGATGTCCAAAAAACACTTCCAGAGATTTAAAGTTTTCAATGATATGCAGTAAATGTGGTTTGAGCACTAAGAAGTTATTTGCTCTAAAAGATGCACTACATTAAGGCTCAAAGGAGTTTTCTACTAGACAGTGGGAGTGGGGATCATGACTTTGTCACAGAAACCCATTTATATTCTTGTTTATCGGTACAAAATTGCTTTTTTGAGGCAATAGCTTTAAGTTGCTTTCTGCAGAAACTGATATTATAATAGATGTGCATGTCATAATGGCTGTTGATATAAATGAATGAAATTAGGATGGAAACAAAGCAACAGATGTTTACACGGCAGATATGTACTTTTAAAATGTAATAATAATTGTTTGTTGGCTTTTTTGCCACTGCAAAGGTAGTGTTCATTTTTTAATATCTTACTGAAATTATTGCTAAAAGAGTCAATCAGAAGGTTTACAACAGGACTTTGAAACATGAATTGGTTTATCACCACCTGTTATTATAACAGTATTGATTTCAGCAACTTTATATTTTTGGTCATATTCTCAAACTTTAAAGAGGCCCTATCATGCTTTTGGGGTTTTCTTTTCCTCTAGTGTGTTATACAGGTTTTTGTGCATGTAAATGGTCTGCAAAGGCTAAAATGATAAAGTTCCCTCCAGAGGGAGTTTCTCTCCTACACACTCTCCTTTGTTTATTTCTGTAACATAGTGACATCACTACGTAACACTTGTGGTTCTATTTAATAAGCGCTCCAGCATATTGTACGTGTTACGGCTAAGTGGCAGGACATCTCTAAGTGATTGATCAGAATCAATGTTGAATCAGAGCAGACTGGGCTCTGGTTTCAGACAGAGGGTGAAAAAAGGCGCTGCGGCACAGACAGTATGAGAAGAATAAAGAGCTTTTTGAACATTAAAGCATGGAGATTTGCATAATAAGGCCCATTTAATGTTTGCTTGAAAGCTGCTGTGGTCTTCAATTTAGTAGATTAGATTAGATTAGATTAGATCAGATTAACTTTATTGATCCCAATGTAAGAAATTGTTTTGTCATAGCAGCATGTGAAAAAGGCTTCTCAATTAAATTAATCATTTGATTTGATATCAGAAAACAAACATAGACAGTA
Source organism: Eleginops maclovinus (assembly GCF_036324505.1). Classification (NCBI taxonomy): domain Eukaryota; kingdom Metazoa; phylum Chordata; class Actinopteri; order Perciformes; family Eleginopidae; genus Eleginops; species Eleginops maclovinus. The sequence continues at coordinate 6,658,689 of NC_086357.1, read as the reverse complement.
AGTATATCAAGTATAAAATGAAATAAATACAACACAACAGTTAAAAGATTGAATAGAGTACTATTACTGGTATAATAGACAGAATGATGTTGAAGACACTTTAATAGACAGAATAAATGTGTAAACTTTATGATAGACTGCAGCTTTTACGTACACAGTTAAGATTATAACTAACTACCAACAGCAATTTATGAACGTAATGAAGGAAGAAATGGGTGTTAATATGTGCAGCTGGACTATGTACAGCAACACAAACACTGAGTGTGAGAGGAATGATGTGTGTGATAACGACATTATCTACCTAATGTATACTGCATGTTGTAACTGCTTTACAAGCATCCAGACTCCTGAATGTCTGGCCTGTAAAAATAAAACTACTAAGCACTGTGCGTTCTTCGAGCCCTGAGGTCGTTACATTGATTACTGGAGGCGTTGACAGCAGTTTCTCTCAGGTCATCTCACCGAGCTGTCTGACAGCTCTTTGGCAATATCAAATAATGCATACAAATGTTATGGCAGGCCACATCAGGATAAAATCATAAACAGACTGTACTTGCTTTAGTTATAAAGACAGCTGAGAGTGAAAGTTGTGTTCTTATTCTATTCTGTATCACCTCACATATGTGGGCTCTGTATCATATGTATGTTAAAACAGATGTATTTAAGGGGGCCGACTGGCTAACTCGTTAAAACGGCCCAAAACACTTCCATTAGGAGAAGCGCACTGCAGCTTCAGAAACGATGCAAATATTAAAAACAGAAATGTGCCAAAACACATGCAAATGAAGACAAATCTTCACTAACTTAACACATGCTGGTGAATGTTTTCTGAATGATGCTTTTTATTGTCCCTGTTTCCGTTGTGTCTTGAGCTTCTTGCAGTGTTTTGTGCTTGACGCTTTTAGTTTGTGCAGCGCTTTGAGTAAACGCTGCTCAATTTTCGTCAAGTTGATGAATGTTTTATAAATGATGTGCATATGTTCTGAAGTTGGTGAAGATGTTTCTTCATTAGCATGTGTTTTGGGACATTTCAGTTTTTTACGTTATTTTATGTTTTTAAATTTGTATTGTTTCTTTACCCATAGCACGTTTCTTGTAATGGAAGTTGTAGTGTATTTGCACCTGGCGGCCACCATATCACCTTTTTTTTCCATCTTATGGTTTGCTTGCTAAGGTAGACTATTGAATGGTTATATTTAAATATGATTTATTTTAACTAGAAAATCCTAGTAACACATTGCATTTTTTTTTATTCATGAATAAGATATAACTGGTGAAAAGGTATCAAAGGACAATCCGATAAACGTATGCAATTAGTCATAAAAGAACTCAAGACACTATGCAAGGATCTGGTAAATGCTAATGCAAAGCATTTCCCTGGTATTAAAACTTAATACGGTCAAAGATCAGGTCTTTACATGCAAAAAATGAAATGTTAATCATAAAATTAAATGTTTCTCCGCTGAACAGCATGCTGGGTACAGTGTGCCCGCATGGATCTTGGCGTAAACATCATGCGCTAACACCCCAGCACAGAGCCCTATCATTCAAATCCGATTGGCCTAGTCAATTTTATAATGACTGTATTGTATTTTTAATTATATTTTGTAAGAAATTGACATGTGTGTGCGTGTGGGTATGTGGGTATATGTAACTATTTGAGCATTCTGTAAATGGACTGCATTTATACAGCACTTTTCCAGTCTTTGCAACCCCTCAAAGCACTTTACATACACAAGTCAGCATTCACCCATCACAGCCATTCAATACAGAGGTTTAGACTGTCATACAAGGTGCCACCTGCTCAAGGAAACTAACATTCACACTCATGCCCACATTGGCTGTGCCATCTGGAGAAATTTGAACACATTGACACGTTGACTGCGGGGATTGAAGAAACAACCCTCCAATTAGAAGAAGACCATCTACCTCATGATCCACCGGAGCCCCGACTAAGGCTAATGTAAGCAGGACATACTAAAGGGTAATAATGATCTTCAGCATCATTATATTCTCGGTGTAAATAAATACTGCTTAAATCTCAATCCTAATCTCTTCTGGGCTGAATTTCAGTCCCAGTAAGTCCCTGCTTTCAATTTGTTTTATCCAGAAGAAACTTATTTTTAATGTTTGTCTGTCTAAAAGTGGGGACTTAATACCAGGGATCATCAATGACATGCATAACGTTTTAATTGAAAAAAACAATATCCTGACAGCTGAGCCAGTAGACATCTTAAAGTCAGGTCAAGATTTAGACAAGAAACAAACTCTTTAATTTCATGTATGTGTTGAGGCGAACACTTATATTAAACTAATGCATCACACTATTGACTGACTGAGCATGTTTCATACATCCTCCTTAGTTTAGAACAACAAAAGAAAAAGAAATAGGACAAGTGTGATAAATAAGTCTCTTTTCACTTGATGAGCCATTGTCTAAATCTTTGTTCTATAATTTTTCCTCCTCAAATTCTGAATAGAAGTTAATTATTGAAAGCTTTTGGAATTGTCTTTCTATTGACAGCAGTGGCACTTAGCTGCAGATGCAGAATACTTCACATAAAGTGCTGCTGGACTGCTTTTGTACTCTTTCCCTAATGATCATACGCAAAACACAGAAATGGGTTCTATTTGGCTTAATATGCATTTCCATCAGCTTCAAAGGGGAAATGATGTGTTCAGAAAGAAAAAAGCAGAAAGTGGTCTGTCTCTGTTGCAAATGTACGTGTCTAACTGCAGAGATGACCGTAAATTCAGAATGACTCTTACAGTAACCTTTTAGAGAGAGACCAAATAAAATGTTTGGTGGCTGTTTGGATGTTTCCCACCACTGTCCTGGCACTTAAAGCCGAAAAAGGTTAATGAAAACTATTTACTTAAAACAAAATAGCTCTGTTTTTAATGATTTCCATATGGACATGGTTGTTCTTTCAGATTCTATATAAATAAGATGTATTCCAGTAAACCAAATGTTGTTGCCCTTCCTTGCTGATGGTTTGATTTAGCAACAGCATGATGTATAATAATGTGTGTATGTGGTGTGAACTAGGAAATTATCAAAAATATTGGGACATCAGATACACTTTTTCACCAAAGAGGGTGCAGATGGAGAAGGAGAGCTCAGCAACACACGATTATGCTGCTCAGTGTCTGCTAAATAACTGCTGCTGTTTTTAAATAGCTGTATAAACAGAAAATATATGAATGCTTAATATTTGTCTTTTTTTTGTTGTAACTTACTTAGTTTTAACCCCATTGACTGTATATACTGTATGTGTTTGTAGACTAGGGTTTTAAAGTCTAGGCTGATGCCATCTTTTTATTTTTTTTGTATCAAAAGTGTGTGGCTCATGAAGAGAGCACTGGAAACAGCGTTGGAGCCCATTTCATGCTGCCCATGAAAGTTAAGCCATAAGAGCTAGAGAAAAATCCCCCGAACAGCCACCTAGGTCTCCAACTCCATCAAAAGAACAGAGAGGGAGGAGGACCCAAGCCCAACTTTTTTTTTACAAATTGATGATTCAAATTATTTATTGGCCTTTCAAGTGTTCGTATGTAGTCTTAGGGCCCCATGGCATCAGGGAGCTGACTATTTGTTATAGACTGTAAAAACTTTTTGAAACCATTAGAGTTGCACCTCTTCAGTCCAGACGTCTGAGGCTAACTTCACTGTCATTGAATGCGATTCCTGTGAAGTGAACTGATTTCTTGAAACTACATAAAGTATCAGCGTCAGCAGTGTTGGGTCTTGACGTTACAATCTTATAATCTAAGTGACCCCAACCTTGATACCTCATTCAGATCCCTTGAATCGCCTCAATCAACAGAACCAAAGAAAAAGGATGGATACACAATCAGAGAGACAAAAGGACAGATTGAAGAGAGAGCAGTTACTGAGTGTTTTTATTTTGTCCTGCTGATGAGCTCCACTTTACAGCCTATAAAGGATCATTCAGCACTCGTGTTGATGACCAAATCCCCCAGCTTTAGTGTACTGTTAAAAGCTTTCCTTTATTGTGGCTTAGGCGGGCCTTTCTCCACTTCAGGTCCAATGTCCACAGAGATAAAGGCAGCAATCAGGCCCTGTTAAGACATTGTATTAACATGAGCCTCTGGTGATCCGACCCAAAGTGGACACCTCCAAGTATCCATGCTCACACCTGGTATTAGAATGCATCTCCACATGCGTCTTGACTACTTGTCATCCGACCCCATTTTACTTCTATACAACCCAAAGACTAATGTAAAAGCAGTCATTGTCTATTTGCCAAAGGGCACACTTTTCTTCGCCCAGAGCGAACACTATATCATTATTGCCTTTTTGTACATTTGTATATTTCATTCTCATTCATTTCTATTTTAACTTTATTTTGTGGTTCTAATTATTTGTATTTGTTTTGCTTCTCTTTGTATTTCGCTGCTGCAACGCAAACATTTCCCAGTTTGGGATAAATAAAATACTTCTGATTCTGAATCTGGTCCAGAATTTCATAAAAGGACATACAAAGATATTGTTCACCCACGGTACCAGGGGACCTGCATGCCGCAGATATCGTTGCATTTGCGGGCAACCACACTACAAAGAGCTCGAGAGAGCAGGGAAAAAAGCTGGGTGTCAGATCACAGGAATATATACAAAAGACTAAATTCACCCTGTGACCTGAGAAATACTTTTGAAGAACTAATGTTTAAAAGTTAAAAAAAAAAACTGGGAAAAATACAGAGCCACTATGAGGCCATACACGGCTCAGAACACCTAAAAATGTGTGCTGAGCAATAATGGCTAGTGGGTAAAAACAGCAGCATTATGCAGCAGCAACAGACTCCGGGGAAAAGGGAAAAGTATACACAGATGTATTATATTTAAGTGTAATCCCATGTATACCGCCAGGCTAATCTCTGTCTCGGGCCTATCAGGCAGCAGCAGATCCTCTATCAACTCACTAGAGGAACAGTCCCTCTCTGAGCTGGTGTCTATATCAGCAAGACTTCATTCAAAAGAACAACGTAAATAACAAAACTTCACTAATAACCAACCAACTGCAAAAAAATTAAGATTAACCATATTTTCAAAAATCCACCAAAGAGCATGTGTTTAGGTATTAATTTGCCTGTCTTATCACTAATCACAGTCTTATTTCTAACATATCTTTCTTATCCTATAAGGACACGTGTGTTTTTTCAAATGTTTATGTAAAAAATGCTACCCAATATACACAAGTTAGCAAAAGAAAAGATGGTCTTATTGTCGGAAAGAGGTCAAGATGGTCAATTAACCCCCCATAGAGGGGAGTGAAAAGTCCAGCCCTGGTTCTTAGGCGTTCTTTATAGTTTAATAGCCCTGATGTATGTTGGAAGCCAGAGCACATCTCAAACTAACACGGCAAAAGTATAGAGCAATGATAATGTACTGCTAATTTCGAGGTTTATATTCATATAAACAATATTGTGTACTTTTGTACTTTTTTATGAGAGAAGGATAAATTGGACCCTTTAGGAGTGAATTGCATAATAACATAATATAGAATAAGATAAGAGTAAAAGGGAGTTTGCAGTCACTGACAGTTGTTAAATGAGAAGTGATATAAAAAGCGAGATAAACCTACAGTCGGCTATCTCCTGGCATTACTCTCCCTGCAGTCCCACAATGCTCCTCTGCAGACGCTGATTACTCCCCCCTCATCACTCTGTGGAGAATCAGAGATTATATACAGGCTATTTGTCGATGGGGTTTTTCACTTACTGATGGCCCAGACAGCTGGCAGGAAGACAGACTGGCTGTCATCGGGCAGCTGCAGAGAGAAGCAACCTTCAGAGAGCTTTGATACATGGACGCAGTGAGATGAAGCTCTGTGCTCGTCCATTACCAATCATTATAATGTTTTCATTAATCCAAACGTTGTATATCCAATGGATCAATTATAGTGAAAAACAGACGCCTCCTTTTTCACATTAAAGGTTTTTTTGTGCTGTTATTCAAAAATGGGTTCAACACAGCTTCTATCTTGTATAGATGTACCAATGTAATTTAATTTCAACTACACTAATAAAACAGCCTCTCTCTAGACCTATACTAAGGGTTTATTTGCTTAACAGTTTTTTTTTTCAAGTCAAATTCTGACTGAATAAGATGGAGTCCTGTTCCTAAGAATATCCCCCCCCCCCCAATTAAACTGGGACCATTTAGCCTAGTTTTAATTTTGTTGTCTAAAATGTTGGCTAACATTTTCGCAATCATTTGATTTAGCTAAAAAATATCATGCATTCTTGACAGCCAGGTTAAAGATTACTTAACTGAGAGCAATACTTACAAAATGTTATGTTAGCGGTAGCATAGCTCAGTCCGCATTTTCTGAGGTTTGTTCAGGTTTTTTGTTGTCTAAATTAATTTTAAAAAACAGTAGCTAGTTTGAGTCTTCTTTTCAAGTTGTTTGGCTTAGTGGATTCACAGCCAACATTAATGTTGGCCTCAATCCTCCTGAATGTTTATCTTACTGCTAACAAGATAATATGTTGCTAACATTAGATTAGCTTGTTATAAATGTTAGCATGCTGGCTTGCATCCTTGCAGTCTTAGCTTCTTCTCTATTTAATACTGTTTTGGATAAAACGACTTCTTGACTTGTTGAGGGAGCTGGCAGAAACAGCAGGTTAGGCTAAAGAATATTTGTAAGTTTAACAGGTCAGGCAGCTATCTGATTCTTTTCTTTTTAGGCATAAAAATACAAAAAGAATTTAAAAAAAGACACATTATACAAACAAAATAAAAATAAAACCCACGTGGTCTCATGTCTCAGTGTAAGATGGTTTAATCAAAGTGAAACCAAGTAAGAACAAACAGAGCTATGTTTTTCAACACAACATAAGTCAATTTCCTGCAAATCTCAAGGATGGAATAAGATGGCTCGGGTGAATAATTTATGTCCTAAAAGCCATCTCGCAGCCAATTACTGCCAGAGCAGCCCAATTTCCTCGAGCCGAGTGCGCTCCACACCTCTGCAGTCCTACACTCTCCTGAAACACTAGAACACATCAGCAACAACATCTGGAAACAGAGGTGGGGGAAAATAAACCAACCCTTCATATCACATACAGTAGAGACTTTTGGATTCAAATGACACACAGACTTCAGTCCTTGGCTTACTGTTGATCCTCTCTTATCATTCAGTGAAGATCAACATTTGTATTCCCACTACATTGAAAGTTGATGTGAATGTGGGTGCTGTATTATATGTAAGGGAAGGCAGAAAAAAAGACTGATTACAGCTTAAGCAGAATTGCAGCATAATTAGAGTAATTTCAGCTGCCACTGTTTTTAAAAGCCAAGGACAATTTAACTGATGCAAAGATGATTAAGATGATGAACAATTAAGATAATGATATTTGAGCCTACTACTCAAGAGGTAATATGGGGTTCAGCAAACATTTGTCTACAATAGCTTGAGTTATTTTTGCATAGCAAAGACACTCAAAGTAGAAAGCTATCTAAAAGAGTTCAACCTGAGAATTCTCACCATGACCTGATATATGCTGTGCTATTAACCCATCACACAATTAAAAAACCCTAACCATTCAACAGACTATCTTCAGCCAAGGTCCATTGACAACCTTAGTCAACTCCAAGAACATTTTCTTTTTTGTTGATCAAATTGCACCATGTGATTGAAAGTTCTGGAACTTTACTTTGAGTTAAGATCATTTGTTAAACTACTGTTCTTCATGAGGAACAGTTAACCTCTGTATGGATCATTGTAGACAGAATGGACTGAATTAAGTATCTACAGATAGATCACTATTTGGGTTGTATGTACATATATGTTAAGGATTTATCTTTTAGAATTATGGCTCACGAGCATGACATGTCAATTTATTTTGAATGTAGCCTAGTGAATCCGACCAGGCCCATTACAACAGCCGCCACTGCAAACTGTGGGGACCTACATACTAAATAGAGGCAAACAAAGAACACGCTTTTAGTGCACATTAGGCCTTAAAATGTCGGACTTGGATATTCCGTTTTTAATGACCAAATCCAGTAATGATAACACACATCACATTCAAATGTTGTTTTTTTTAGCTCTAGGCCAACACAAGTCTCCTGACAATAAAGGTTTTGATCATCTCAGTGTTTGCCAAAAAGGGATGACATAGTTAAAGTGGTTATGTGATGAAGAACTAGTGTACGCTTCACAATGTGTTTATTATGTTTTAGTACCCAGTTTACAGCTTTGGGATATAACACTTTATGAAAAGGGTATTCTCTTAATTGTTGGACCATCAAGTTAAGAAATCATTACATGGTCCTGGTTTCGGTTGGGTTCTGGAATGTCACATTGCTGAACCCCCCAAAAAACACTAAATAATCTCAGCCCAAAAACGAATTAGCTTCTGATAATTAGGTCTCTTATTCTGTCACTATCATCATTGAATATCAAAAAGTCGACTGACTTGTTGTTCTACAGTATAATATGACCAGAAGAACTAAAGGATGAAGTACCTCTTAATGTTATTGATCTTTTAAACTCAATCAACTTGGTTAACACTGGTAAAAAATCTTTGTTCAACATTGAAAAATCCAGCAATGACCTTGGACCTTTAACTATATCAATGTTTATCGAAGCCACAATCTTTCCTTACTTCACCTACATGATTTTAATGCCAAATCGGATACAAACCCTGCATTTTAGTCAATCTAATCCTGTAGATATATATTTCTGTTTACACCCTTTGTAGAGGTCCTACCATTAGAAAACACGTTCAAAAATCAACTGCAGCCATCAGCTTTATCTCCATCTCAATGTCAATGTCTTTTATAGAGATGACAGGCAGCTGTTTAACATCAAATGAAATAAAGCTAGGTGAAAGCCTTTGCACTGACATCCTGATAGGCTGGTATTATGGTATAACGGGTAAAATCAAAATGTTCCTTGAGCAGAAAAGCCACTGATTACATTTGGCAGTGTTAATTATAGATCGCTTTTTTCTGTAATTATGGTGTAATTAGACAACAATTCAGTATATTATAGCAAATTACAAGTCAGTGAATCCGCCATTACTGCATTAGAGTCTTTTCTCTCCATTTGCTATTGTTGATGTTAAAAATACCTGACGTCTCAATGACAGACTTCCTGGCAGCAAAACGCATTTTGTCACATTTGCATATTTATGTGCCACCCATATTTCACCACATTGTGTACAGACAGACTGGAGCTTTTAAGGTGACACTTCCTGAGGGACAGCTGCTCTCTGACCAAACGATAAACACGCCTCTTCATGAGAGTCACATTCCCTCATGCTTCGCTCCCGGAGACAGGCGTGTGTCAGCTGACGGATCAATAAGAGCTGACTCCCTGAAAGGGACAGTGTGGACTCACACCCACCTGATCTGATTTAGGCCTGTAGTTTGACAAATACTACTGATGTGGATGCATTACAAGTCAATGTTTATTTATAATGCCCACCATTATAAATCACAATATGCGTCAATGGACTGATAAAATGCTCTCCGTCCTTAGTCCTCAAATCATGAAAAACTCTGCATGGAAAAAAAATGGGAGGAATATGGAAGAAAACTCTTTCATATTTTATGTATCAGTGTTAGACTCTGCTGACAGTTTCCATGTCTCTTAATAGCTTCAGGTAATTTAGACTGTATAGGCAAAATGAGTTCACTACATATTTGATTAATATAATACAATTATAGCATCACATTGGCATGATTTTTGGATGGTCTATAAACTAATGAAAACACTAACCTTGATTGTCTGTGGTATCGAGGCAGTGGGAGTTTATAGTATAAATATCTCAACTCACTCACTATATTAAGTAGTCGGGCTTTTCACAGCTCGTTTCTATGGCAAACATAGAACGTTTCTATTGTGAAGAGAATATGGTATAAATGCAATGGAACCGAAAGAGCCCCTACTGACTTCAATGCATTATACAACACATAATCAGGAGAGGGGGGCTGTGGCACAGTGGGATAGTGTGCTGATCTTTCGATCAGGGGAGAGCAGGTTCAAGTCCCACTGCAAGACACTTCACCCCAAAATTGCTCCAGTGGGGATTGCCCACAGTATTAAATGTATGTAAGTCCCTTTGGATAAAAGCATCAAAACAGTTGGCATGTAATATCAAATTACATATGATGTCATATATGTACATGGTAGATACATAAGTACCATTTATATTTGAAATTCATTCATAGCCTCTCTGTCTTTTTGTGCTGCCGTCATTTCACCTTGATGATTACTAAATGATATAGTGTCTCAAGTCTTTATTTTATATTCAACCTTTTAGGTTTAAAGTGATTGTTGTTTCATCAGCTAATTCTATATTAAAAAAACAGTTGCCACACACAATAATTTATAGCAGTCTTCTATACAAATATATACCAAACTCAACAGGAAAAAGGCATACACAAAAATTACTAGAAGAAAACATGAAAAGCAACAACATCCTCTACTTATTGATGATTACATTCATGACTAATCACAACTTAAAAAAGTACATCTTGAGGTGCAAATTATAATCCATTTGGAGTTCTGGGTGAGGATTTCCACACACTGATCTAAGATACCAAGTCTCACCAGATTTGTATATAAATTACATTTCTTCACATTTTTAAAACCTTGACACAGATTGATATAAAATCCCAGGTTTATGGAATTGAAATGTAAAGCCTGCCAGGCAAACGTCTGTCCATACCTCTCTGCATCACTGAGTCATTTCCCTCTGCATCAGCCATCAGCATGCTAATGTATCTGTAGACAGACAGGCTGACTGAGAGGGGCTCTTTAGCTCCAGCTGATGATAAATACCCGCATCATGTATGAATGATGACACATTGTCAAAGAATCCCAGGTCTCTACTGCTTTCCAGTTCACTGTCCCAGTCAGGTAGGATCAATGAAATGAAGGAATAGCGTGGTTGTCTAAGACCATAACTCCTGTCATAGCAGCCAATCAGTCGCCCAGCTACCTCCGAAAGTATGTGACCACTCATTCCTTGCTGGTGACTTCACACAGAGGGAGCAATTAAAAAAAAACACTTTGCCTCCTTCAACATTCCTGCTGTTGTTCCGTTGTAATTTTTCAAAACACTGAAACACACAGTTATATTCAATGCTTCAGCATCTATTTATATTTTTCTTTTCCTCAATATCTGTACACGGCTACTGCAGTTTGTAAGATATAAGGAAATATAATGGTTGTAAGACATCAACGATTTGGTTAAGGTAAGGAAACTTCAACAGCTGGTAAATGTAAGGCTAAAGACAACAGCCAGTTATTTTAGCTTAGCATAATGACTGGAAACAGAGTTAGTATGTCTAAAGCTGTCAAAATCCACCAACTAACATCTTTAAAAGCACTTATAAACGCAATATCTTGTTTTTATAACAATAGAAAAAATAAACATATTAAAGGACACTATTTATTGGCAAAGGTAACTCATCAGAGCCAAAAATATAGCAACTTAAAATCTTAATATCTTAACATCATATTTTCCAAACCTGAGAAATTGCATGAATTGTCATCAAAGGGCTGACATTAGAGGGAATATAAAACTGAACCAGTACAAAACTCACTATCCTCTTCAAACACCTTTCACAGAACTAGCCATAAAATTGTTCTTGGCCATATGACCGCGCATTCGCTGATTATGTTGGTGTACCACCAAAGGAAACAGCTGGTAATTGGTGTTTCATTGAAGGAGATATATGCATAGAAATCCAATTTGAGCCAGGACACAAGGAATGACTTGGTTAAGTTGTGTTCAAGAAATGTTTTTTTTTTAAAATCTGAATTGCGTGACATAACGCAAAAAATGACAAAGGTACAAAATATTTTCCAAATCCATTATGAATCATACAGGCTTTACAATACCCCGAACCTAAAGGATTTTTGATGCAGCTGCTGAATGAGAGAGGCTCCTTGATGAGCTGTAGACTCTGAGAAGAGTCCAGATGGAGCCGGCTTCTAAAGGCTGTAAGTCACTGACTGCTTAACAGCAAAAAAGGATTCGGAGGATGATAAAATAAAAGAGAAAATTTCCATAATCGAGTTTATTCACAATTTTATCTAAAGAACATAAGCTCAATTTGGATTATAACAGGCAGAAAATAAACCCAATAAGTAACAATTCAGTTCTAAATGTTGCACAAAGAGCGAAAATGACACGGACGTTCGACATAGACCCGAGTCTTTGGGTTGACACCCTTCAGAACTGAAGCAGACGTTCAAATGGTCTTACATTCCATTTATTCTGCTTCTGAAGCTTGTTAAAGAGGGAATTGACTTTAATTCCTACTTCAAAGAAGGAAGTTGAATGTCGTTTCCATAAGTCTACCAAATTAACAGTATCAATTGCAACTTCTGCTTCATCTCAATTCAGGACGTCTGAGTGTTAGCATATCTTTCCCATGCGTACGTCTGAAGTCGATGTCTTTGTGAAAACACGTCAGCTCCCTAAACTCCTTGTGAAGTATTCACCAGGCAGACAAGAGCACACAGAGCTAATCAATTAATAAATGCAGCCTCACACAATATCCGCAAACAAACTCAAATCTGGAGCGCAAACCACACAAAGGCGGGATTAGCTCCATTAGTGCAGGATTCTCTGAGGCAATTAACCTGCCGTGAGCACAGTCCTCTCAGATTCCATTACGAGGCGGCGGATGGCAGAGCAGGAGGAGGACAGGGGGTGCCCTTTTGGTAAGCTTTCAATGCTGGGGTCAAAGGCAACATGTGATTGCTTTAGAAAGCATAGATGAGGTGATGACCTCTTCTAAAAGCTAACACTGGCCCACATGACCCAGTGGGAGGAGGGAGTATACAGTGCAGCCTCTTCCATTGCTTTTCATGTTCATTTCAAATGCTTTCTCTTCCTTTAAATCACTAACACTGAGGCAAAGTGTTTTTAGGGATATCATTCTGTCCAAAGATATCCCTAAACCAAACGTCAATCAAACAGGATGTTCTTGTTGGTAAGTGGACCTGAAGGGAGCTAAACACCAACACTGCAGAGGTGCTGTTATACCTGTCGTTGGTTGTTAAACTGCAACAATGTTAGAGTACATTGATTGACCCCCATAAATACCTCGACCAAATAGAACAGTGCAGTAAGGACATATTTTTAAGGTAGCCTCAGTTTAGCATTGCAAGAGCTCCCTCAACAAAAAGCCTTGGGATTTTGGGGAGTATTGGAGAAAATAGTCAGATAATCTTCCCATATCAACACTACATTTGAGGCTTAAAGCAATTGCCAAAAGTGAAAGGTAACTTAAAGCTATAATAATCTAAATCCCAGTCACATGGCTGCGCGTTCAGCATGATGATTTTTAGCAATCTCATTTAGTCTCTTGATAGCAGGCGCCTTCTTTAATGCTAATCGAAGCCTCAAACTTTCACGAGATACGAATCAAATATTTTATGTCATAGAACAAAACATGAAAGTCTTTTATGCTTTTATTAACCAGATACTTTATTTAATCTTAAACATTTTTCAAATACTGTTGGCTTTGAGACAAGGGAGTAGGAAATGGTAAAATGCTGAATAATTTCCGAGTTTTAGGACAGTGCTGCATATAACTGCTATCATATCTGTGAGATGACAATCAAAGCACTGCTTTTTAGTTATTTGCTAAATTGATTAACAATCAAATGACGGCATATAAAGTTGAAATCAACATTTCCTTTGGGTCATATCCCAGTCCGGACCACAGTGTAATAGCATTTTAAGAGTGAAAAAAAGAAGCTTAATCAATTCACATTACTGGATTCCCTTACAGAGGCTAAGTCAATTTCCCAAAATGTGGAGCGTACAAACATTGGTGGGCTAATAAATACTGTCAAACCAATTCATTTTATACATCCGTCCTCTGCTTGGGTGTTACCTGCTCTATACTGAGAGTAGTGGTTTTCAGTGAGAGAGGAGAAGGTGGCCTAATGTACTGTCTCGTATAAACTGTGTTTACCTGCTTGCTTACTGACTAACTGACAAAGAACAAATAGTCCCTACATGACACAAAGTCTATTAGAACTTATGTCACAAGGATGCAGAATTGAGTACATTGAGATCATTTCTGTTGTTACTTGATACAAAAGGTTGTTCCTTTTTGAAGTGCAATTTTCCATGAAGTCAAAACATTTCCAAATCACACAAGAATAATTGTTCCCTCAATTTCTTCCACCCCACCCATCGGTTCCGAGTCTTCACACATATTGACGTTAATATTGAAAAGTGGTCTACTGAGCTCAGTTTCCCTCAGTATTAGTTTAGTATGGATAGAAAATCAAAATGACAGGTTATGTTTTTAAGTCCGTCTTTTACAACATTTTGATAATATTATAACAAAAGTAATTTGATTCTAAATGCCTTAGATTTTCAAGCTGTTTTCAAATGGCTGCAGATTCTGAATATCTATCATAGAATTTGATTTGTTGGTTGTTGTCAGATTGTAATGTTTTTGTTTGTGTCAAAACACACTATCGAGCCTAGCTTTAAAGAGGCCCTATTATTCCTCTTAGGTTTTTCCCTTTCCTGTAGTTTGTTATAGCTTTTTGTGCATAATAAGCTCTTCATTAAAAGTTCTTTGAAGTGCATTTTTTTAAATTAATCATTATTTCCACTACTTTTTCTGCAAAGGCTAAAATCCCAAAGATCCCTCCAGAGACCTCCATACACTCCCTGCCACAGCTGAAATGCCTCCATTGGAATCCTTTGTTTCTGTAACATAATGACATCATTCTGTAACACTCATGCTTCTACTGGGTAGCATGCCAACGCATTTTAGGTGATAGGCTATGTGGCTGGATATCTCTAAGTAGTTGACCAACCACAACAGATCCGTCCAAATAACCATTCAGAGCAGACCAAGCTCTGGTTTCAGATGGAGGGTGAAAAGAGGGGCTGGTATGAGAAACAAAAAGAGCTTTTTGAACATTAAAGCAGGAAAACATGTCACAGTAGAGTCACAAAATACAAATATGAACCTGAAAATTAGCCGGAAATGGCTCCTTTAAGCAACCAATGATGCTTGAGTTTAATATCACAGTAAACCTTTGGTGAGATAAAACAACATTTGAAGGAGTCACCTTGGACTGAAGTTTGACTGAATCATTGATGAGTTCAACCAGACTGGCAGAGTTTAAAGATTTAAAAGGCTCTTTTTACATTCAGTAAAGTTATATGAACTTATTCCTTATGGCTTCTCTTTTGTTTTTTGTTCAAATAGGTTTTATGAAATGTGCATGTATTTGTGGATTTGTTAATTTCCTTTAAACACTTGGTTAAATTACTCTACATACAAAACTCATCATTACAATTAGCGCAAGATGTGATTCTTGAAAATCTTTTTGAGTTGAGCTCTCCTTTCTGAAATGTAGGTCTCTTTATGTTCCTGCACACTGGACTGCTGCAGGCAGTGTTCTCTGTCTTGTCTGTTTGTTCTTTATCTGTCTTTGTCTCTCTTGCCTGCTTTCCATGTGTGTAAGTGCACAGAGTTATCTGCAGCAGATAACTCATCAGGGTCTTTTGTTATAAAGTGCAAACCATGAATCCTACAATTTGGCTCTGATGATATTCTTAGAAGCGTTAAATAGACGCTTTAGAGCCACTATGAAAGTTATAATAAAGAAAAAACTCCAGAAGGCATAATGAAGACTCCACACGTAGCTGAAAGGCAAGTGCTTACCTGTGTCAAACTCCATGGTAAAAAAAAAATCCTGAGGAGAATTACTGATGGCAGACTTCAGCGTTGTCCCTCCGAAGTAACAATTTCTCTACAAATCCCATAAAACTATCCAAGCCGATTCAGCGCTGAGCCTCAGGGGGGGTGTGCGGACACGGAGGTCAGCCACAGGTGGCGCCTTGAGATGTGCAGCAGCGTGATTGATCAGCTCCTTGTGGCTGCGAGTGCAGGTCAGAGCTGCTGATCTCTGAGTGAACAGCCTGCAGTGTGAGAGCAGAGAGACTGCTGCATGATGTCACAGGTGTTGGGTTTCAGAGGAGGCGGGAGGGTGGGAAGCTGTGCTGAGGGTCCACCCAGTGCAGGTAAAGCTCCTCCTCATGCTTCACCTGGTGTCAGCACAGGAGAGCGGGGCTTGGGGGGTTTGTTTGTTTAGGAGTCTTGAATGGGTCACAATAGGCTTTTAGAGCCCTTAGCACAAAAAGCCTTTGGCTCCAAGGTTGATAACAGGACACCAAACACAGCTGCTTCATAGAGGTGAGGTTCAAAAATCTGAAACGATAGTTAATTTTAAGATAATCGAGCTTTAAGAGCTGCTAAATGCATCTAAAATGTTATTTTTTGGAATAAGATGCAACAAATTCTTGATCTGTAGATTTAGAAAAGTGTTTTTGTGTCAGGTAAACACACCTCAGTTTGAAGAAACAACGTGTTTTTCACCACACTGAATTCACGTTAAAATGTAAGTGAATTTCCTAAAGATTTTTTTAATAAATCTGGCAAATAGCTCTAAATACTCATAGTCCTTGGTCTCTAATGCTACAAAGAGGAAGTCATTAAGAGGTCAGAATCAGAGCTGTATTGAATTCACAATTCCTCTTTTAATCAGTTGGTAACAAAAGATTCCAACAAAATTAATGAAGTCACAATCATTAATAACTTCTGAAGATTTTGAATGAATGTGTGAATCCTTTTTTTTTAGAACCTTGGGAGTTGTCTTATGTCTTCAAATTACATTTGATGCCTACTGGCTTCTGTCTGACAGCCAACCCTGACGCCATGCCGTACTGCAAGGACATTTTACTTTATGGACTGGAAAAATGTTGCCAGGAAAAGGAATACAGCAAGCCAATTACTTTCCAAAACAATTGTATACACACATTGTTTACATAACTAATGCTTTAATGCTATATAAATATATATATATATATATATATGCCATTGCAACAATAAATCAGCAATGGAAAATGCAGTAAAAATGGCATACAACAACAAAATGGGTCCCTTCACTCAGAAAAAGTCATCAACAATGAAAGAAATTTTACTGAAAGGTCCCTCACTCCTAAATCATTTGTCTTCTGTTCTTCAGGGACACATAGGGTGTTACTGTTTGTATGGTTGATGGTAATATGTATGACTGTGGTTAGTTTCATGAGAAACTATGTCTGCAAAGTTGGTTTAAACAGCAAATGCATTAGGATAGAAAGTATTATTAAGCTGTTATTACCCTATTATGCTCATCTTCAGGTTCATATTTGTACTTTACTGTGACATGTCTCCATGCTTTAAAGTTCAAAAAGCTCTTTATTTTTCTCATACTGTCTGTGCTGCAGCACCTCTTTTCACCCTCTGTCTGAAACCAGGGCCCAGTCTGCTCTGTTGTGATTCGTCACCCGCTTAGAGATGTACCGCCCCTTAACCTATTACATACAATGTGTTGGAGCACTAGCCAATACAAGCATGAGTGTTACTTAGGGATGTCATAATGTTACGGAAAAATTGGAAGGAGTCCAATTGAGGGGGTTTCAGCTAGGGGGGTGTTTATGTCTGGCTAGTCTTTTTGTCTTTACACATCATTTACATGCAAAAAAACCTTTATAAACAACATACAAGAAAAGAAAAACGCCCAAAAGCGTTATAGGGCCTCTTTAAGGACCACACAAAATAATGATTTTAAAAAAAATGTCCTTAGAGTTCAAGACCTTGTTCAAAACCAAATTCAGCACTGACATTTTGAGGATTGCATTACAATCATTAGCTTAGCAATTTCTGAAGTCCTCAAATCTTTTTTACACTTCACACAGTGTTTTTTAATGACTCTCACAACCTTTGATCCACAATTGTAGCAGCATGTAAACTGTCAAATCCCAAAGGACAAGGAAAATACTCAGAGTCTGGAGTCAGGGGGGTTTTCTCACAAGAACAGAGCTGAAAAGCAAAGAACAAAAGGGGCACAGTATGCGCACATATTTTCCTAACAATTAAATGTCCACAGCTTACAAAATAAATTAGCTATAATTACTTCCATTAACTTGGAATGTGAGGCGGAGATCAAGATAGCAACACAACTCAAATGATTTCCTACCTCATGTCTTAACCACCAATGTGAGATGGAATCTTAAAGGGAAAAAAGTAAAAGATGAATATGAAAATGGTTTGATCGCCATGGAAGTAGACTTTTGTTTAGTTTGAAATATCTTTGTTAATGCTTGTTCAGTTTTTTGTTTAATATAGACTGAAGCAGTACTAATATGTCTTACTTTAGGTATTTAATTCATATAAACGGTAAATGATAAATGAATTGAGTGTAAATGTTGTGAAACAGTGACATATTGTGTGAACTGCAGCTAAGAATAAGTGAGTCATGTCTTAAGTAAAGTCAATAGGTAGAATATGATTTATTATTGAGTGAATGGTCAGACTCTGTAAAAGCGATACGATAAGATAAGGATTTCTCACAACATTATTAGTGGCAGTCATATTGATTTAGTTGAAAAGAAATCCAGCAATGAGGTCAAACCTGGGGAATGAGCCACTTCACTCTACAGGTATGTGTTTTCTTAATAGGTTTAGCTCATATGAAAATAATTCACCAGCACTTACTAATGGTTTGGCTTAATTAAAGATAATGCACCTTCAGGTGTCTTGCTTATCTGAATTGATATGTTCAAGTTTTATTCCACTTATCCGCAGTAGTGGAAGAAGTACTGAGATTTTGTTCTTTTTACTAGCAATAATGCATTTCAAAATACTCTGTTACAAGTTCAAAAACTGCATTAAAAATGTTCTGATTAGTAGCAGATTAAAATAAAAGTCCTAGCATCAAAACATACTTAAAGTACTGAAGTTAAAGTACTGGTTATGTGCAATGACCCAATCAGCATCATGTATATAACCTTATAATTAATGATGCATTGATGAGTCTATCACTGCTGATAAAGGCAAAGCTCATTTGATTACTTTATATAAAGCTGCTGCATATCTTAGCTTAAATATTATAAATATATGTCAGTGTGTGTTTACTAGTTGATTATATGTTTTATTAGCTAAAAATCTGAATCTATAAAGTAACTGGAGTTTTCAATTGTTTGAGTTCAGGTAAAGTGCAAGAACCTTGAAACATTGTACTTAAATAAAATACTTGAAAAAATGTACTTACTTACTTTCCACCACTGCTTAATGGTAGTCACTTTGGTTAAAAGCATAAGCTTAGTGTTATGAAATGTACTAGCATGTTACATTTAACCTTGCTTACTGCATTTTAGTGTCATTCGGGGTTCTTCAGCAATTAGGATGTGTTGCCCCCAGTGATACAGACGGTGGCCATGCAACCCCCTGTGACCTATCATTCCCGTAACCCCAATTTACGGAGTTTAACCTTCTGCAAGAGCTACCCTAACCCTACAAGTTCAAGAATAAGAAATATAATTGTTTTTTTGACCGCCATGGCTCAGAGAGTCAGTACATTTATCCTAAAACATGCAGTCAACATGTCAAAATTTCCTAGGGAAGACACCTAATCCTAAAATGCTCCTGCATTTCTACGGTGTTGAAGAGTATGTAAGTCACTTTGGATAAAAGCACAGTAACATGAAATGTAATTAATAGGGTTGAATCTTTCCCTTAAAAAAGAGGGATTCTACCACAACAGGATTTAGTTAAATACAAACAAGTGAGTCAGTGACTTTATATCTGCAACAAAGAACATCTCTCTTTACCTCTGCCACTCCGACAGGGGTATCCATTTCAACTTAACATCACAGAGCACTTTTTCAAAAGCCTGCCAGCTCATGTTTCTCATAAAGATTTATCATTTCAGGAAAATGAACTCCCGCAATATCACAGGGTCAAAAGACACATCAAACAAGCTGTAGTTCCCCCTGAAAGTGAGCGGCCACCTGGTAGAGGAAGCAGGCTGTAATTCCTTTCCCCTTCATTCGGTTACAAAGAGCCGCTTGGCATCTGTGATTAGTGATGTGAGCTGGCTGTTAATAACCTCCTGAAATATAGACTCGGAAACAAAATGTGTCGGGGCAAAATGCAATAATACTGGACGTGAACTGATTCTCAAATAATTGGTTATGGAGTCTTGCTACGGTGCCCTTTTTTTTTACTACAGCAAAGAGCTCTGACCCCCCCTTTAGGGGCGGGCTGCTCATAGAAAACGTGTAATTCACGGTCCAGCAGTGGCTCAGTCAGTAGGGGCTTGGACTGGGAATCGTAGGGTCGCCGGTTCAAGTCCCCGAACAGACTTGAAATATGGAAAGTGGACTGCTACTTGGAGAGGTCCCAGTTCACCTCCTAGGCCCTGCTGTGGTGCCCTTGAGCAAGGCACCGGACACCTCCAATCCCCCCTCCCCATTGCTCCCCGGGCGCTGCACGATAGCTGCCCACTGCTCCTAGTACTAGGATGGGTTAAATGCAGAGGACTAATTTCACTGTGTGTGCTCTGCTGTGTGCATGCATGTGACAAATAAAGAGGGTTTCATCCTCCGATTCTATCTTCTATCTATCTAATTGAACGTCAAGAACAGACAGACACTCTGAATCATTTACACTCTGTGAAATTGAGACATAATTCATGTGATTATGCTGCTCTTCTGCAAACTTTTCACCATGAAACTCTACAGGAAGTACATTTAAAAGTCTAAATATCTCCAGAAGTGCAAATAGCAGTCTGTACTTTCATTAAAGGGCTAACCCCACAATATTTCCTTGATTGATTTATATATTATTGTGTATAACGCATTTATAACATACAAAAGAAAATTCAGGTTGTTTGTTTACAAGGTATATGAATATACATACAGTATTGTGAATGACTGCTGCCGTTTAAATGTTTTAAATGTAGTTAAATGCTTAAAATAATTGACAGATTTGCATTTATTTATTTAACAGGGACAGTGCACATTCAGAAACATTTCTGTGAATGCACCAGAGGCTTTCTTTTGTCTGTTGTCCCTGGACATAAATCAAATTAAAAACATACAGCACCGGAGAAAATTAATAGACCACTTCAGCAATATCAGTTTCTCTGGTTTTACTATTTATAGAAATGTCTTTGAGATAAATTATTATTATTATTATTATTTTTGGAACTAGCAACAACCTTGAGCTAGGCTGATGAATCAGACAGGATGATTTGATTTAATTGCAGATGTATCAGTAAAGTTATAGAAACAGCAGGAATCTATCAACATTGTCTGTGTTTAAAAAAAAACACATTTCACCACATGTGCATGCTGTAGTTTGAGTCTACAGCTTAAACATGTGGCTTTTTACATTTTATTAAACAATGATGTAATGTGACAAGCTTGATTTCACTTCACTGCATGATGGGACTGTTGCACCGAGGAAGTGAGATAAAGAATGGAGACAAAATGTCCCATTGATTCTTTTAAAATGACCCAATTACTCTATTGGGGGGTTTTCCCTCTCCTGTAGTGTGTTGTATAGGTTTTTGTGCATGTAAATGGTCTGCAAAGGCTAAAATCCCAACGTTCACCCCAGACATAGTATGTATCTCCCAGCCCCCTTCCCCCACCCATGAGTTCATAACAACATGAAAGCCCATACTGATTGATAGCTTCTATTGAGAGGAGTGTTCTGAAGCATTATGTGCAAACACTTGAAGGATGTTGTTTAAAATCAGCATGATTCAGTGCTATGGAGAGAAGAGGATGACCTTCTGTTCTAATCCACAGAAAATAAAGGTTCTTAGAAATTAGATCACCAGCAACCAGAACCTTCTCATGTGTTTTACTCATCCTGTCTTTCAAATAGCCATACAATAAGTCTGCTCTGTTTTCCTTACATTTTTATTCAGCACTGCCACTCTCTATTTTTGGCTTGTTCTCATAGCAGCATGGCAGGTTACAGCCGGTTGTATGGATACTACAGCACAGAGGCACTATTTGCTTACAGTATATGTATCCACTGTCTGTATTTGAGGAGCATCACATGAATTTGAAATTAAGCATTAAAGATGCCCCGAGAAGAGATCACTTCAGCATTATCAGTTTCTACGGTTTTACTATTTATAGACATGTCTTTGAGTTCAATGATTTAAGTTATTATTTATTGTAGTCTTTAAACTACTGACAACATTTCTCTGTGTTGGAATTCAACAGACTATGGAATTGCAGCCATACATGTAGAGATAAATATTTAAGAAAAATGTAAGTGGTATCTTAATTTTTCCCAAAGCTGTATATAAATAGATACTTTGATGCTTTCTTTTAAAATCAAAATATGTTCTTATTTTACTAAGCTACAATCAATGCAACATATACACTTTATTAGGTACACCTGTTCAACGGCTTGTAAACACAAATATCAGCCAATCACATGGCAGCACGTCAATGCATTTAGGTATGTAGAAATGGTCAAGATGAACTATTGAAGTTCAAACAGAGCATCAGAAAGGGGGAGAAAGGAGATTTAAGTGGCTTTGAACGTGGCTTCGTTGTTGGTGCCAGACAGGCTGGTCTGATTATTTCAGAAACTGCTGATCTACTGGGATTTTCACGCAAAACCATCTCAGGGTCTACAGTGAATGGTTCAAAAAAAGCGGTTCAAATACAGTAAGTGTCACTTACAAAGTCTTGTTGATGCCAGAGGTCAGAGGAAAATGGCCAGACTGGTTCAAAATGATAGAAAGGCAACAGTAACTCAAATAACCACGAGTTACAACCAAGGAATACAGAAGACACTCTCTGAACACACACACACATGGAGCCTTGAAGCAGATGAGCTACAGCGGGAGAAGACCACACCGGCTGCCACTCCTGTCATCTAGGAACAGGAAACTGAGGCTACAATTTGCAAAGGCTCACCAAAATTGGTCAATAGAATTATTTTGGATTTTGCTTGGTCCGATGAGTCTTGATTTCTGCCACGACATTCAGCCATTTCTCCCAAAATTCAGCATTTATCTGTTTAGAAAAGACATTCTGCATACTAACGGTAATCAATATGGCCTGGGTTCCTTAGTTGATTAGTCAAGGCACAGAATTGTGTCTAGGAAAGGGTGATGCACCAATAGGCATTACCATCCATAGAATGCATTAACATTTCTGTTCTAATTACAAATACAGCCTGTGTTCGTCGGCAGATAATTAAAAAGTTCTTTTTAAAGGTTCCCTTCCACATAATGCTCTGCTGTTTACTCCAGGGAGACGTGACCATTTGTCCATTCACACTCTCCAAAACACTGGTTGTTTGTAGTTGTATACGCATTATTTATACAAAATTACTATCCCTCTTTTACAAATTTGTCTGTGCCTTCGATTAAGGTTTACATAACGCTGTGGACTACAGTCAAGTAAAAAAAACACAAATGGCAAAATAGTGACCTTTGTTCTGACAACTGTGAAAAATCTGTTAAAAAACGGGAAAACAAACTGTCTTTGGTCTTTAAGGCATGTTTATCGGTCATCAGCACTATTCCCTTCTCTGTCTCTCCATTGTCAATTTCAAAGTATAGGACAATTTTGCGATACTCTAAATTACGTTCAATTAAATGTCTTTAAAATGTAACTGCCCTCGAAATCTGTGTATGGCATCTAAGCCTCTACACTTCATCACTTTTTCACAGAAACAGACTTGGGTGATCACCATTCTGTCACGGAAAGCAATGCATGGTGGACCAAAGGGCAAGGATGCACAACAAAAAAGACTTACAGAAATATACCTTTAAATTCAGCTAACTAGGCAAGACAAGGCAAAAACCGACCGGAACTTTCCAAGGGGCGACATACCATAAGTATCTAACAAGGACTTAAATACAATCAGAACTAACCACATCGACAAGACACAGCTTAAGATGGCAAAAACACACAGGGCAGCAGGTGAGAAGAATCAGGGCGGGGCAGACAATCACACACGGGGGAAATAACAGTATTAACACGGGATCAAAACTCAGGAAACACAAATACATATATGACACATTCTTTGGCAACCATATTGATACGTTATTGCTTACAGTATATAACTTGGTGGTCAACCATTCAAGTCTAGGGTTTGCTTTCCAGATATAAAAAATACCTAGATGTTAACCCTAGCCCTACTGCTAGGGTTAACATTGAATCTGAACGATTCTGTAAAATTCTAGGCTCCACTCAGTGACAACATTTGTTAATATGTACGTGTTAAATGCCAAACCTAAAATATTCTCTTTCTACTATGGATATCGGCCTGTAGAAAATATGTAACAATCAATGTGAAGGATTGTTATGACAAAAACTTTATTCAAGGATCCAGGCTGTGTTTATTTGTTCACCTCCTTATTTCCTCATGCATGAGACAATCTAATATTCAACATATCTGTGCTCGATGTGTGTCAGCTGTAACAATTAATATTTAGAAAACCGACATATCAGCACATGTGAGGGACGATGAGGGAACAACAGAATGAGATTGCGATGAGCTTAATGAGAGTCTTGATGGTTAGGGAGGAAGCGGCAGCCCGGCGATGTGCTTCAGCGCTAATGCTCACAATGTAAGCCCATAACCTGCCACATGACTGACCCAGCGGGCACCCAGATAATTCTTCTCACACAGTCAAAAGCACTCCTAACATCCACAGGAATCTGAATGTGTTCATCAGTGGCAATCAGTGGCTCCCCTCTACACAACGTGCCTGATGAACTGTGCTGATCATGTTTTATCGTGCTTCATAACACCCACAGGTCCAGAGATGTGCCTTCCCAGGGGGCCAGAATAATGATGTGATAACAACACACATGTCTGTAAGAGCTGATGCTGCAGGTAGGCCAAGTCACACTGAGCTTCACATCTACACACACCTGCTTTGGCGATCTGCCCAACCATTAGAGGGGTTGTTTATTCAGCAGTAAAATGAGATCTAATGACAAGAGCAGCTGCATGAGAAAAGCTTGTTCCAGAAGATGTGTTGTACTGATGATTGATGATTATTAACAATTTCATCAGCTCATACTTGTGGGTATAGACCAACCTCTATCTTGGAAATGTCAAATTCAATATATATGCAAAGTACAAAACTTAGAATAAATGTTCACAGGCGTAATATTTCTTTTGGGGCGAGTAGACAAATATTATTTAGTTTTTACATCTTTGTTTTTGAGCGTTTTATGGTTTAGCAATACAAGATAGTACAGGTTTCTGTACACCACTTCAAAGTCGAAACTGCTCCACCAATTGAAAGCCTGCTCAAAGATTGTAGACAAACCCTTTGAGAACTCTATGAACTAACCATGAAACATATTGAGGCTAGCTCACAGCATTGTCCTGGGGGGTACAAGAGGAACCCAGTTCAACGGAGTCAGGTTTTGTTTGATTCGGCCAGCTCAACAAAACCAAAACATTTATGCGAACCCCTACTAATGGGGTTTATCAACTATCTTGTCATATACACTCTCAGCCTCAGTCTGTGCACAGTTTCATAAAAAGGTGCCTCATTTGACGCTTCTACTGCACGAAATCTATCAACTGCCGCCTATTTCTGTCTTTTAAGAATATAAAAACTATCACGCCACAGAGCTACCTGTTGCTGCAAGTAAGAGAGGAATGCTGGCAGAAATGTACTGCTTCTTTAAATTTACTAATTTAATATATTTGATTTACCACTCAATGTAATCTAGTGTTAAATATTGAAGGGTATAATGTCTATGACATGCAAAGGCCACAGAGTGCAGTTTAAATATGTATGATATCAGTTTGCTGTTTAGTACATTTTTCCTAAAACCCCTCTCTTTCAAGATACTAACTCATTACAACCAGCGCTGTAAAACTTGCACTTCCAGATACACAATTATCCAAATCCTTATGTCAGTAAACACGGTTCATTTTCATTAATACTGCTACCTAAATGTTTCATTTCTTACAAATTTAGTTTTATTAAGCTTTTGTCTTTTTTGAATTACACTTGAGGTTATTCGTAACCTTTCTAGTTCTGTGTTTCACCCTTTTATTGTTTATTATTGCTGCTAAAATACCTGCATTTCCTTAAGGGGATCAATTCAGTGTTCTCTTATTCATCTTATTTTATCCTCTGTTTATATCATGTGAGACGATATGGTGGATGGCAGCACCATGTTTTATTTAACGTAATGGGGTCTGAAAATGTAGTCTAAAAGTAAATGTACATGAGCTTATCCCAATTTAGATCCAGTTTTCAGGTTTTGTACAGTATATGAAGTAAGAGAGCTTGTGTTTAATTGCCTAATTGGACCTCTCCCCATCCTGTAGAAAGAGCTGAATGGTTGAGTCGAGATAACAACAGAGAGAACCCAGACAGGGTCATTGTCCTGGTGTTGGTCATGTCCCCTCTTGTGATCCGTCATCGGCGATGTGTCTAATAAGGCAGCCGGCTGAGAGCAGACAGATATGAGGACAGAGCAGCATGGCCGGGAGGCCGACACCTGTCAAATTAATGTCCTCTCCTACTAGCCGTTCAATAAACCCTCACAACAGCACCTGATGAAGGATGTGCTCCTGCTGCTCCAGTCTTATCCAGCCCCCAATACAAAATCCATTTTATTGTTGCAATGTGACAATGCCCAGCCCTTCCTTTGCTTATCACATGCATTTTTCTATTTCAACATTTATATTTGGGATTTAATGGTGATTTATATTGGCTTTAATTAGTTAAGTTCCATCTGGGATACCACTACTACTACTTAATTTGTCCATTTAGTTTTTTTGTTTTTTTTTCTAAATCGCATGTTTGCTCACTTTATTTTTATTTATTTAACATACTTGAGTATTTATTAAATATATAAGTGTACCTTTTTTGTCGCTTTTATCTACACTGTTCCTGTAGCGACTTCAGGAAACAAACAAAAGTTGATCAGAAACTGACTTTGAAACCCGTTGTCCTTTAAAAAATGAAATACTGTAAAGTCCCTTTCATTTGCCCTATATACTGTAAATGATTTTGGTGTGAAATCATACATTTTTGACCACGTTAAAACCACATTCAGACCCCAGGAATTACTCAAAAACGTATTGCCAATAAAATCAAATCATCTGCTAATGGAAAACTGTGTAGCCTAACGCCAATGCATTGTAGTTGAGGTGGTGGAGGTATTTTGGGGTGTACGGTGCAGTTGTAAAGGTAGTACTGGGAGCATTATGGTGGTCAGTGACAGCTAATACATTTTGCTAACATAGAAGACCAGTATTATTATTAGTGTGGTTCAGTGTCCCAAATGCTTTCTAATTAACAAGATTAACATCTTGTGTTTAAAATGACAGAAAAATCTCTCAAGAACTTTCTAAATTGCATCTGTGACTTCCCCACATTCAAAAACACATCTAATACTAGAGTCACCTAAATGTATCCAGTGGTTAAAATGTTGTGGTAAAATATGGTTTGCGTGGCTGAAAATGATGGCCATCTTGGAAAATGGTCTCAATTTAGAAAATTAAAGGTGGGGTTTTTCATTTTTAAAAAAAGCATGCCCTTTTGTAAGATCATTACAGCTATCCGATAGTCCCCTTTTCTGTTGCAATTTAAATTTCTCAGCAGTGGGAAGAATGTAAGTGTGGTAATAAATCATTTCTGATTCTGATTATTTGTAGAAAAAAAGAAGGGAAACATCTATCTAATGTGTTGTTTAAATGTTCTGGGCAATAAAACACATTTTGTAGCATTCATGATGTTGCCATATTATGACTTAAAGCTCATGAACACACCAAGGTTGGAAGTTAGATCCTAACTCAGAAATTGGGACATCCGAGAAGAATGCACAATTGGCCTTGTCGGATGTACTCTTTAAGTGCTATTCTATTTCAGTATTGGTATGTGCCAATGTGCGACACATTTTGCATTGTTTGTATGTGGTTCCCTTTTTTTGTGCTTGTGTGTGTCACTAGGCCTGTGGAATGAATGAGCACCGAGTTGAGTTGTGTGTGTGTTTGTGCATGTGTGTGAGGATGCTGTCCATTGGTGCTGTCATGATAGTGCAGAGTCAGCTGTAATAGTCAACCGTATCACTCCTCACAGCGTCGTGCCTCCTCTCCTCCTGGGATGAAAGCTGCCATATCTGCATACATTACAATCCACCCAAGGCAGTGCGGCGCTTCCTTGTTTTCTATCTTTCTCACCAAGAACTGTTTCTCTTTTTCTGCTGCTCCTCACATCATGTCACATGTTTGTTCCCAGTGTCAGCGACACAATGTATTAATATCCTAACAATCTTTTTGTGCCACAGTAACATGAAAATATCTACTTTTGCACAAATGGATTAAGAACAGTGTTGCCACAGTTACCTTGAAAAAGTAATCTGATTACTGATTACTCCTTTAAAAAGTAACTTAGTTAGATTACAAGTTACTTGATTAGTTAGTTTCAGCAGCTGCCGACAATACCCCCCGCCGCCTCAACATCAAAATGAGTCCAACATACTGCCCGACCAACTTCTTCAACTCTCCCCACTTACTGGTTTTGCACCGAAGTCCAGCTTTTGTGGTTTGGGTGGTGGGGGACCTCCTGCATTAGTCGCAGCTCTCTGCTTCGCACCACCAAGTGGGACTAATCAAATGTTTATTCAAATTTGACGTTTTTGAAGCTAGATAGCACTTTGTCTCCAGCACAGAGAGAACAACGAACCTTAATATTGTCATCTATAGCTGACTCAAACTCAAAACAGTGACTGTATTTCCAGTTAGAAAACGCGCATCTCTCTCCTCCCTCCATTGTTATTTACGTTTGTGTCGCTGCGTGGTATTACACGTGAGTTGTCCTCATGCTGAAAACGTGACTTAATTGTCGTATAGACGTCATTTCTTGAGACTCAAGAAGAAAGCATAAATATATCTTTTTACTAAGGAAAATGACAAAAATAGTAAAGCACAGTGACTTGGATAAGTAATTTTAATCTGATTACTGGTTTGGAAATAGTAACGCGATAGATTACTAGTTACTGAAAAAAGTGGTCAGATTAGAGTGACGCGTTACGGACATCACTGATTAAGAATATAGCAAACTGTATCCAAACACAATATGAGTGGTTTGTTAATTACAGTATAATTGGTGATACACAGCATATGTTCAATTGCATGTGTCAAGCTGTCAGCAAAAGCGATTATATGATTATGTTATGTTATGCGATTTGCTAAAGTTTGGACATTTCGCACACATCTGTAATCAGCTAGGGGGTGAAAAGAGGTGCTGCATCACAGGCAGTTGGAGAAAAATACAAACCTTTTTAAAGCATGGAAATAGGTCCCAGTAGAAAGTTAGCATACAAATATAAACCAGAAAATGAGCAAAAAAAGGGCCCCTTTAAGAAGTCAAGAACCAAACCAGTACAAAGTGTTGACCAGCAACATTAGCAATGTAAAATACTTATTTTGCATTACAGCACAGTAAAATTAAAATAAAGAAACATCTGATTTGATATTCTGGATATTTATCTTGAGAAACTCTCCTCCATGGCATCAAATGAGCTTGTAGCTATTAGCCAACACTCAGCTCATGACTTCAGGTGTTCAGGTGTCGTAATCGCGGAACACATTTATATTCATGTATGCAGCTTTGCAAACACAGAGAGGTCCTCTGGGTGCACGGCAGAGGAGGCTCTCCTGATGTGATGCAGACCAGCAGCCTCTCTTAAAGCGGCCGATGCAAAGGTTGTTTGCCCACATGCCATTAACCGGCACACTTCAACCAGCAATACTATCTGTCAAGAGCTCCTCTCAATTCCAGAGCAACAGCAAATAGTGTCTATTTTAATCATGCTAAGCTCATAAGTAAAAAACAGTGTGAAAAACATCGGGTTTTCATATTGTTTCAGCTGTTACAACTACTCACCACTACGTTGTCTTGATAAGAATTTGACATGCAGGCCTCTAAGACTGAGTAGGGCAAACACTACACAGTGTATAAGGGTTAATCAATGAAGTGTGACTCTCTGATACATGTTTAATGAGGAAGACAAGACAAATAGACAACATTTCCCATCCACCAGGAATAACCATCCTCCTTAAAGGAAGGTTAATTATAGCGTCTGTAACTTGACAACAAAAACCACCTTTGTATCACGGACTAAATAATTCATGTAGGCCAAGTGACTCCAGATAATGCTTTGATTTTAGAATATAAGCTTCATTGTATAATTAGCTGTAATTAAGCCCATCAATTGTGTTTTATTGTCAGATAGTTTAAATTTTTTTCTCAAGGTCAACTTCTATATTTGAACTCTTTTAGTTCAGTTTATTTTTTACCCTTTTTATGTTTAATGATGTCCAATTCTTGTTTTACATGCTGCTGCAACAAAAACGTTTTCAAATTTGGGATAAATAAAGTACATCTTATCTTATCTTATTTGTCAAAATAATGCCTGCAGTTCAATTACGACATTTTAGAGATGTGATTACTTGGGACCGAGTTCAACAAATCTTCACCTGTACATTTCTCTTCACACATAATCAACTGAGGTCAGCCGAAAAGATAAATTATGTTGTGTTTCAGCGCTTTTTACAATTTAACCCTAAAATCACTGTCATTAGTTTGGTCCTGATATCTTACTTTCTTCCGATCCAGGCTTAATCACACAAACAGAAAATATCAATATAAACTAAATCTATTCAAAAAGTAAGCACCAAATAGCTGTTCAAAAGACTTTACCGCTTCCCCGTCCAACCATCATCACCTTCGTCTATATTCTTTTACTCTACTTATATTGGCCTACATGGTCCTATCCTGCCTCAACACAGCCACAGTGTATATTAAAAGGACAGCATGGGGAGACTTTAGTTCAGCTGGAATAGCACTTTCACACTCAAATGTAGATACGTATATATTGAACATATTCGTAGTAATTCATAGTTTAAAATATGTTGACAATTTTAAATTTAAACTGTCACTTCTTCAATGTGTTATTCCTTTTATCGACTCTTATCTGTCCTATCCTGTGTTTCATTGCTGTTGCTATGACATCTATATTTCCCTAGGGGGTGAATAAAGGTTAATCTTATCTTGTCTTATCTTATATACTACACAGTCCATCTTCACAATAGGACATGAAGGCTGGTATCTGAACCTTTCTGACTGTTGACCTTGAATTGTACCTTTATGTTTCTGTTTGACATGAAGCCTGGAGGTGCACTGGTGGCATGTAATTCAAATATCCTCATCAGGTGCCTCTTAGGGGACAATGCGATAATCTGTGGCTGCAGCAGGTACAAATTAATAAAACCTTTTTCATTTCTACTATTATATTTTTATTTTTATAGCCCACTCCGAAGAAGCTTCACAATACGTAGATCAACAGTGATGGAATAAAGCTGGCTGTAGCTGAACTCTGAACTGCTATCATCAGCTCTGAAGAATGGGTTTAACACTGAAACAACACCATGAGAAATATCACATAGGGGAGAATAGGAAAAAAAACATTGTGGAAGAATGCTTTGTGTCACCCAGCTTTTAAGTGCTAAATAAACAGCAAAAAATTAGCCAGAAACATAAAAACAAGCAAGGATAAAACTAGAGGATGCAGCAAACTAAATATAAATTTAGAACTTAGAAAATATGTTGAATTAACACATGTCTTAAATATGAACAACAGCTGATCTACTGGTTTTGTCAGGGTATTTGACTAATGATTTAGTAATTCAAATGTCACATATTTAACAGCTTCTGTCCCGCTGATTCTTCGTCAATTTACTGTCTTATGTTCTATCTATGTCGCCATCTTGAGACTCGTCAGAAATTAAAAAGGGTAAAAAACTACAACAACATGGTATGCTTATCTAAACAAAGTGTTTGCTCTCTGCAGCTTCTCCCTTTACCATTGTTGTGTATAGTTAAGCCAAACATCTCTAATTGTCCAATAAGGAGTCTGAGAGACAGCCAACTCACATCAGGGACAGTGATTGTGTATACCTAGTCTTTTGTGCCAACCACCATTGACCCTAATAACATAACAACGATGTGTTGGGGGTTTGTCTGTGATCCAAAAAAAAACCTCTGTTCTTCATCAACAAAACTCAAACTCATCTGTAACCATGCACAAGGCTGTCTGGGACTCCTGACGCAAAGGCTTTCATCCCGAAAAACTAATTTATATTTGAGTTAAATTGATATGTTAACAACAAATTGTTTCCAAGTGTACCACAGGCTTAGGGTTAGGGTTACATCATTGAAGCCTGGCCACTAAATAATCTTCACTGCATTTGGTACAGCCCTAATTCACTGGGTATAGCACACACTTAACTTAACCCATTAGAGGATTCACAAAAATAGAGCCCCGTGCATCAATAAAAAGAAAACACTCTATGTAACACCATATTGATTGCAGGTTGGTTGCATTCCACCACATCATGCATGTGTTTCTATTTTCTTACAAGTGGGCTTCCACCTTAAATTCCCTGGGAAGTGCCAAAATACAGAGTGCAACACATGTGCAGCTGGCTGATCCAGCTGAAAGGCCATTAAAGTATATGTCGTCAACTGAGTCCCACCGAAGAGCTTTGTTAAAACCCACATCAAACTGAAGGGTCAGAGAGACACAGAAAGGTACAGGAGGAATGAAGCTCAGGCTCAAAGTATCACACTACTAGTTAAAGTGGCAGCAGGACTAAAGGGTACCGAGAGGACAATGACTGGCTCGTTATTACAACTCTTTATCTCAGGTTTAATGAGAAAGCCGGTGACTAATTGCAACAAATGAGTCTTGCCAAAGGTTCATTGGGCTACACATTAAATCATTAGCAGGTTTGACCCTGTCTGTCTCTCTGCTTTTCTTATGCTGCATCACACATTGGATTGTCCCCCTCACATCTAAGATACAGCTGATGGTTTCTGATTACTCTGAGCAGCTAAAAGTTGTACATAGATTATTGTATTAGCAAACAGAGGCTTGTAACCAGATAAATTGTCTGAAAGGATATTCATCAAAATGTGTGTTGTGAATACGCTTAAGAATGGTAAATGGATGATATTTAACTAGTGCTTTTCAAGTCTTTACAACCCCTTAAAGCCCCTTTATGTATACTAGTCAGTATCCATACATTCATACAGATTCAGAGGCTGCCACAAGATGCCACCTTATAAGGTCGACTGACATTCACACACACTAAAACTCCATTGACCATGCCATTGGGGTTCTTTGTGCAAAGATACATTAACATTTTGGGGTTAGGGTTAATGCTGGAAATCAACCACTGACTTTTAGATTGGTGGATACAATAATAGTACCTCACAGTCACCCCCTAAATCTCAGCAATTTATTCTGTGATGTTTGTCATTTGTCTTTCACAGATTATAACTTCTTTATTATCACGATCCAAGTAAGTATTGTATCATTCGGGCTTTAAACCGAGGCTACAACAAGCATGTTTTTTTAATTGACTTTTAACAATAACTTGCCTTAAATGTTAACTTCGGAAAACATGTCGATTTAACTAAAAGAATGGCAGCACACAACTCTATTCTAGAGTCAGTTTGGTGGAAAAGGGGCATGTGAGTACAGTACAATCAATGTCTTGTGCCTCCAGTGCAGTTATCTATCCCACATTATCAAGCTACTGATCAAAATAAAGTACACATTTATATTCTTTGACAAACTGATAATAACAGAACAATGTTATATAATGTAATAATATAACGGCTGTTGGGCCAGAGGAGTTCTGAAAAAATGTGTTTGAATGGGATCTTTAACTGCTTCTTCATTAGCTGCAGCGCATTCACGGGTTACAGCTATGAATCATCCATTTCAAAAACATATGATCTGATCAGCGATTTGGAATACATCACAAACAACCTGTAGTGTAAACGCAGCCTTTGATGCCTGGCTACAGTGAATGTTTTTCCCACATGAACATCAGTTTGCTCTTGAAAACATATTTTTAAAAGAAACATCTACATGGCTGCTTTCACGACCTGAGACTTGAGTAGAGGGAGACAGCTGTGTGTGTTTTATGTGTGTGTGTGTGTGTGTGTACACTTACATATATCAGTTGCCAGTTTATTAACTGAAACTAATGCAGTCTAATTCAGTGTGTAAACCTTTTTTGTAATGTTATTCCAGACTCAGTGTCAGTTTTCTGTGATGTTGAAAAGCCGAGCCTTCTCAACTGAGACCTTAAACAGCATGGTGCTACATGACGAGTAATGTAAGTACTGAGAATAGTCACAGGAACAGAAAAAAAACAACTACAACATACTGTACATACCTCAATAAAATGCATAAAGTCCTTTTGTGAAAGTACGTTTGTGAAGTTTCTTGTTTTAGAAGCAGTTTTTGTGGTAAATATATATATTTACATATATTTATATATAAGCATTCATGTGCAGCTAAAATCCATTAGTAGGGTTCTCTAACTTTAAAGACGCTGGCAGAGCAGACACAGAAAATCAAAAACACTGACCTAGCCACTCAAGCTAGGCTAACATAAATCTGACTACTCGTATATAAAACTCCATGTTGCAGTAAAATAAACCAAGCAGACGTATGTTATATTAATTATTAAACAACAATGCTTTGAATGAGTCCTGTCGCTCCCATAATGATAGCAAACAGATTTTCATTCAAAGTATGACGAAATGTTAATATGTACAGTAATAAGCGTGGTTTCATTCGAGGCACTATGCAATCTCAGCAGATATGCATTTGCAACAACTTTCTACTCATGAACTGACCTGTTGGCGGTCTGCCCCAGCCTTCGACGCATGCAAGTCTCAATTCTTGGAGCTGTTCCAGGCAGATTGTGGGTGCCCTAGTTAAACCAATTTACTGTGCCGAGAGCCGGCGCCACTTCAGTAGAAACACCAAAAACTGGGTTGCATTTGGCAACTGACTCCAAACCGGCTCTGGAAAGCAGCTCGGTGGAAGAGGGATTAAAGGAGGCTTCAGCAAAGGACATGATACAAATATTGTGGTTTTTAAACATTAAGGCAAGTAACAATTTTCTGGTTAATCCCTACTATAATGTTCATAAAAATAGCAACAGAAAAAGATAATTAGCATTATTATGGACCTTAAGGCTTTGTTCATTTGTGTTTCTGTCTTGGCATGATGCTCCCCTGACGCTGTGACATACAAGGCGTTGCTGCAGCCCTACCCAGCAGGATCCAGGGGAGCAGCATATTGCCGGGCCCTGGGCTCTGCCAGGCTCAGTGGGTCACATCCCCTCAGAGCCCGGGCCAGGCTGCCATGGAGCCAGAAGCCAAACCTCCTGCCACCGGGGACGTCACGCTCCCAGAGAAACAGGGCCAGCACCCTGCCAGTCCTCTCCTTATTCAGCTCACAGCTGACCATACAGGCACATCATGTACTGGACATATGGGCATGATTCATATCCGCCCAAAGGAATCGCTCATGTGACAAAATAAGCTGCAAAGCCCAAAGTAGTACAGACAAGACAATGGCAAGGGACAAGAATAAGATCTGCAAGACAATAGGCAGTGGTGTAAAAAGTATTCAGATCCTTTACTCAAGTAAAAAAAACTACAAATATTTTACTGTAAAACTGAGGATTTAAAAATCAAAAGTACTTCATTGAGAATAGTACTAACACAAAAGTATTTAAGTACGAACAAGAAAATGTATTTAAAGTATTATGGAGTCAAAGTGCTTTTCCAAATTTCTGGCGTAAATATAATGTTGGATGGCATTATAATACACAAGTTCTTCCTAAATGTTGTGTGTAAAAATCAGAACTTATAAAACACTTACAGTAGTATCCACATTTTTAAAGTTAAAAGCACATTATTTCCCTTGGAATTGTAGTGAACTAGAAGAATGAAGAGGCAAAGAAAGAAAATGCTCAAGTACAAATACCTAAGTAGGCTACAGTACTTGAATAGATGAGAAGACAAAACGGCTCGTCCACACGCTTCCGTTTGAAGCTTCAACGAAGGCGCTTCCCATTCACTTTGAATGGGGTGACGTCAAGCGTTGCCGAACTGAATTGTGGTTACGTTGCTTCGCTTTGCCTGCGTTGCTCGCGGTGAAGGTTGAGAAAAGTTTGATTTTTCAAACGTTGACAGAAGCGCCAGCCAAACAAATCTCGCTTATACAAATATGCCAGTGCAAGCGCCAATCAAACTGCGTGTATTTAATATGCTGGGATAGCTATAGCGCGGCTCATTTCCTAATTTTCCCAAAAAGGGAGGAGAAAATAATAATAGCTCTAGGGAATCACCCGGCAACACTGTTACACAAATAAAGGCATTGGTTGCACAAAAGGATCTTACATTTTCTTGAAAAAAATAAAGACTGTTGTGTGCACAAACCTACTCCTTTTTTAACATTCAAGGTCATTTTGGATTTGTAAGGCTACTGTCTTGCA
Source organism: Eleginops maclovinus (assembly GCF_036324505.1). Lineage (NCBI taxonomy): Eukaryota > Metazoa > Chordata > Actinopteri > Perciformes > Eleginopidae > Eleginops > Eleginops maclovinus. Next base: position 6,622,442 of record NC_086357.1, on the reverse strand, counting down.
GTTTTACAATCTAAATTCTCCAAACCAATCTGAAAGTTAGGGCCATGAACCACTTGTTGTTTCAAGGAAGAACAAATCATCTACTGCAGACATCTTTAACAAAAAATGTATATACTGTCCTCTGATTGGAAGATATTTTCCTTCATTTTCACTATACCAGGACACAAATAAGTGTTCATTATGGGCATTTCCATACATGTTTAAGCATGGCATTTTTAAATTCAAGTCCCCTTATGTTATAACAAATCAAAAAGTTGTATTAAAGACAATCAGCCACATTTTTTACTTGTACATAGTAATACTTGGAGTAATAATTGTAATATGGTTTGCCAAAAATGCCAAAAGTTGAATTGGTTGTTGCTCCATTATGTCAGAAGACATTCTGAAGGATCCAAGTCATTCGGCTGAGCATCTATTGAGTCTTGTGTCGCGATATGCTGAGTCAGGATCTTATGTCGAGGGTAATTTGATGAGGAATGACTTCCTGTCTCACATCCAGTGTTTGAGTTTCTTTGTCTGAATTGGTGTTGAAGTGTTAAGTCCCACAAGCAACCCATAGATGCTGCCATTAAATTAGTATCGGACTATGTGACCATCGAAATTCATAATAAATGTCACAGCACATCAACAAAGTGTTAACATCAATTGACATGTTGTCATGTTAAGCTCAAGGTGTATTGATATAATGTGTTCATTTAAAAAAAAGAATACAGGTCGGAACTATGGCTATAGGAACTGATCGCCAAGAAAAGCCGTCATTTAGGCAATATCTACTAGTTTTGAGAACAACCAGTGCCTTTATTGAAGTTACAGTGTTGAAAGAGGGAGACACTCAGCAAATTGTCCCAGGCTGGAATCAAACCCTGATCCTCCTGGGGACCCAGCCCCAGAACACAGGGAAGCCAGCTCTACAAACTGAACCATACAACAGCCCTGAACTTTTAAATCTGGCACGTAAAAATGGAAAAAGAAGGGTAAAAAATATATAAGATTATAATTACTATAAGATTAGGTATAGGATTAGGAATAAAACGTGGCACCGTAATGGTTGATTACAATGTATAAGTGTTTGACTTTAATTGCCTGATTCAGATTTGATTTGGGGCCAAATCCAGGGGGAGCAAAGAGATAAATAAAGCAAGGGTATACAAGAGGGTCAAAGGAGGGGGGTCAGTATTGTGAGCCAGGAACGAAGCATCCACGAACATGTCACTAAGTTAAGCATGACACGACAGACTGTGGATTTCATGGGATGTATGTGATTGAGGGGATCCGTTGAAAGTGCTCTTTGATTTAGGGGAGCTTATCAATAAGATATTTGAATCATAGAAAAAAATAGGTACAAATGTTTGATTCCAGGGGTAAGTGAGGTCATATTAAAGTTACTCTTTCATGTGCTAGCTACAATTCTGTTCTTTACCAGTCTCTGTGGTAAAGAAAATCCACGTTACTGAGGATTTCAGATTTCTGATGTTTTGATATTGTTTCAGGCAAGATGGCACCTTTGCTTCTGTGGTATATTCTTTATAAGAGATACATAAAAGTTTAATTGGGTGATTTTAACTGACGAAAAGCAATAACCTTGACCTATTACAGTCTGTTCGAACTACAAAAAGCACACAATGCCCTTCCAGTCATTGAGTGATTTTCAAGTTATGGTTCTTTCTTCTGACAAAGTAAACCTGTCCCAGACAGCTGCATCAACTCAAACACACAACTCATGATCAAACGGTGGTAAAGATTATCACAGACACACATGATTTATAAGTATGCATAAATAATTCCTATTTCTAGAAGTTCCTAGTGGGTCGGAACTTTTAAAATCCTGAGAAACGTTTTAGCATTCTGACATGTGAGACAGGACTATTGTCTGTTACAGAGGTGCAGACAAGCACAGCTGGCATACAATCCCCAAATCCACTCAGAGAAGACAGAAACATAAAGATAGCATAATCTATCTCCACCTTGCATTTACAATCATGTCAAGGCTGTGACATTCAATCCATTTCAGTACACAATTCAATACCATTTCTCTTTTCATCACGTTCATATTGATAGGGACATTAACTCTGCTCATTATATTTACATCCTGTAAAAGAAGTCAGCTGTTAAGCAGGCTGAAGTTTACTCAGGGTAATTGAATTAACATCATGAGGATTATTTTATGAATTCATCTGACAACAGTGCATTAACAGTAACACCATCACGTCAACATGTGTTAGATTCATTAATGTTTTATTAGGTGGCATTTAGACCCAATGTGAACTGTTTCAGGAACAGTAACTTTTTGGTATCAGGAAAATACACATACTGTAAATGCAGATGTCACACCGCAATCATAGCACACATGGAAGTGATCTTCATACCAGCTGTGAATACAAAAGCCTTTGATTAGAAGCCATTCTCCAGATTACATGTTCATACCAGGTGTGCTCTCAATTACAATCTATTGAGTCTTTAAAATGCACTGGGGAAATCCTGTGGGATTACACACCTGCTTCATTACAATAAACCACAAAGAGTCTTATCACTAACATATTGTATACTGATAAGAATGATCCATCTTTGTATTCTAAAAAAAGTCTGGAAAACTACCGTGAACATGTTAAATGATGATTTGTCACGCAATATTAATTTGAAAAGTAATGTTTGCACTTTCAAGGAATCAAATTGATTTAATATTGTTTTCAAATTCTAATACTGTACCTTCATCTCTAAAATGTACCCACTATAAAACAGAAGCACATGGCTAATTATAATGCAGAATGATGTAATCTGACACAACGTTAAGTGGTGCCACTACAGAATAAAGAACTAACTTTTTGATTATGTTTTTTTATTGGGGAAATGAACACGTACATCCAAATGGTTCTTAGCGTCATTTGTTTGAGCAGGAATTCAGATGGCTTTCCACAATGAATCGGTTTATAGAATTCACTTAGGAACTTACATGTCTAATAAAAAACAAAGAAACTCAAAGTAGAAGAGACATCTCCATAGCATGGCATTATTAGTAATTACTAAATTATGTATTCTGATTTTTACACATCATATTAAATATTATAACGGTGCATTATTCTATATAAAGAACATTTTGACATCAAAATCTGGCCTTGCCCTTCTGTAAGATATAAGAGTGTGGCAGGTAGTGACAAAAAAGTGGCAGTGTCATCTTAAAGAGGCCATATTATACTTTTGGGGTTTTCCCTTTTAGAAAGAGTGTTATATACAGTAGGTTTTTGGGCACGTAATTTTTTTTATTATTATTCATATTATTTTTGTATTGATTAGACTCCCTTGTTTACTTCCGTAACATATTGACATCACTACGTAACACGGGTGCTTCTATTGGCTAGCGCTCACATTGTACTTGATAGACTAAGGGGCGGGACATCTCTAAAAGGGTGACTAATCACAAAAGAGTCAGCCATCTAACCAATCAGAGCAGACCAGGCTCTGGTTTCAGACAGAGGGTGAAAAGAGGTGCTGCAGCACAGGCAGTATGAGAAAAACAAAGAGATTTTTGAACATTAAAGCATGGAGACATGGCACAGGGGAGACACATAATACAAATATGAAACTGAAAATGAGAATAATATGTCTTTTTAGCCACACCTTGATATGCAGTGCTATTGGGATGACTCAGCAGATTCATGTGACATCCCTTAGGGAGCCTTTAATATGCACACCAATGTCATTGTCTGAGAGTCCCACAGCATTTGATTTTAGGTCGATCATGATCCACCATCACTGCCTCTCGTAACACTTACAATAGCTTGTTAAACACAGCACCAGCTCTCTGACGGCAGAGACAAGAGCAAAATAAATGCCTACATTCTAGGCAAAGTGCTCGTTCCTCTGTTGAATGCTAATGAGTTGCAGTTACTTTCAATGAAAACACTGTGTTCAAACTATTTCAACACAGGGCAAATAAATCTATAGGGAGTTATTAGCGACCCTCTTATTCATACGTTAATTAACAACAAATCTGGACAGAAAGCAACAGAGATGCATTAGTATTCTACAACACAGCTGCTCACTTCCCTGCAACGCTTAAAGATAAATATCTTTCCCCCACCGCCTGCTGCTGCTGCTGCTGCCAGGAGCTCTCAAACCACAGATATCTGAAAAGCTGAAGGTTTATATGAAAATAAAAATATTCTTTCAAAGGTTTGTGTTTAAGGCGGATGTTTCTTAATGTCCTCACACTGAATATGTCATGACTGCAAACATTTTTATCCTCTTTTTGTTTTCCATCTTTCAATATCACTCATATTTTTCTTATGTGTGATCTAACAGGGATGATGCTGTTAAAGAAATACAAACAGTGACTTCTTTTGGAGTTGTGTCCTGATGGCATTTGAGTTTGTCCAAATAGAGTAGTGCAGTGATGAAGTATTTGTGTAGGCTGACCGGGAAATTAGCCCGGTCAGTGTACTCCCTTGTTAAAATCCAATGGGATTTTCCCATTGGATTTTATTGTATATTGCAGAAAATAAGCTTTGTGGCAAACACATGTTTATGATTCGTAGATGTTTTGTTCAGCAGGGTAATCTCCACATATCAAAGCCACTGTGTGATTTTTCAATAGGTTTGAATAGGTGATAATTTGACATGCTATAAAGATTTTTTTTTTTTTTAAATAGGCATCTTTGACCAAACCAGCTCAAAGGAGAGCTAATATTGATAAACCTTACATTTATGAAGACACAACTATTCATCATGTCAACATTGTCCTCAATGTTACGCTAAAAAGTTAATATAGGGTTAACAGATTGTTGCACTGCACTGAAGTGGCAAGATACAAATCAAATTTGACTGAACGTTTTAAAGATATTTACTGTCAGAACATGGAGCAAAGATGTGTTTCCCTGAAGCTGTAAGGTCTTTGTATTGAATGCCGTCAATTTATTTAATTGAACTTGGGTTTTCATAGAATTATTCATAGTGGAGGAGCACTGTCTTTAACAACCTTAACAGTTGTTATTAATTTGGAAGAGGATTTAAAGAGACGAAAACAAATACATATATAATTATAAAATAAATCTACCAGGTGTTAAACATTTTCATTTATTTTCTGTACATTTTGGCATTTTAACATTTTTAACACTTAACAGAAACATTTTGCTCCTTGGTCTCAAAGATTTATTGATTTTGTGATTATCTGTGTCTGTTTATCCGGTCATTTCAAGTGGAGCCACTGTAATTATTTATATTTTACATACAACTGTAGCTTTTCTGTGCTTTCAACTATTTGCATTTGGATTGTAGTGGTGTTCACCTCCTTAGGCAATGAAGAGCGCAGCAATTGCATATAAATATTGCAGCATAAAACAATCTTAACTGTCAAACGTCAGAGTTTGACACACATACTGTGATTTATGACATTAAAGTGAATTTAATATTATTGTTTATCAGATAATAAGGTAATAAAAGCAGATCATGTTTCTGTAATGTTTCATACTCTACACTTAAGGTAAATAGGTAAGAATAATGCTTTGGTTTTAGGGAGCAAGTCGGGATGAATTCTCCTTTGCTGCTCTTGACACCTGATATACGTCCGTCTGTCAAAATTAAAAGAAGATATTTTAGACAATAAAATTCTAGTTATGTTGACATGATTTACGAAAATTCAAACATTTAAATAAAAAAATGTAATCCTCATTTTAGGTGATTCCTGCCAAAATATTGACGCAACACACATGAGGCTATGCTAATTATAATTAAATGTATTGTGTAAACTGTCAGAACAATAACCATAACTAACGTTAATTATTACATGGCTTTGGCTTTCTGTATTCTTGCTAAGACATCACATCAAAGGGGAACAGACCACTGCTAAAAAGGATCGCGTGACTCTGTGCAGACATTTCAATCTGCAGAAAGTAGGCCCGTCATTTTAACGTAAGCTATGGACAACACCTTAGTTTCATCCATCAGAAAACAGCATGGAGTACTGGACCTTGGCATTTTAATATTACTCTCAAAGGGGGGATTTCTAATAAAACTAAATGGTCTTTTCATGGTCACTACCACAACGGTAACTTCACAATGTTCAACTTTGACAACTTTCACAAAAGAGGCTCTAGTGAATCCCCACGTTTGGCACACGTCCTCTTTCATTACATCAGGGGCTCAAACTCAATTATAGCCTCAAACATGTTTTTAAAGGGGCAATTTTAGGCAAGATTTTCAGCTGCATATTGTTTTTAAAACCCAACATTAAAAAACAAGCAATATAAAAATACATTAAACTTGTGTTTTTACTAAGTTCAGAATGAAGTCCAGACAATTAAACTGGCAGTGGAAACACACTTTGGCACAGGGGACAGAACAGTGTCAGCTAAATCACCAAAAATAAATGAATAAATACAAACAGGTGAGAGATTAGAGAGAAGCGGCATTTGAAATGAGAAAAGGGAGCTCTGGTGAAAGGTAGTTTTGTACTGTGATGCATTCAAGGAGCCTCTGTTCTGGGGGAGCTGTCAGTATACAGGAACATAGTTTTTGGCAGCAGCCAGGAGACATTGGGGCGTGTTTCAGCTCAAAGCTTTCAGCGCTCAGTAGTGTGCATCAGTCATGGACAGGCTCACAGAAAGTGTCAGCTTCCTTACTGATTCAACTGTGAGCAGCCCCCTGTCCTGCTATCAGCCCAAAAACCTGCTCACTGCATCACAGAGAACATAAAAAGACTAAAACCACCTTGAGTTGTCTTATTCACTCTATTTTTCTTAAATACTGCAAGGTTATATGAAATCTGTAATGTCCTTTTAAACATGTATGAATGACTGCTGTCGTCAGCCCTTTCTGTGTCTAATATAGACATGGTGAATTTGAAAATATATTTATAGGAAAAATAATCAATGTTACCATGAATAATAAACCAGTGACTCACACTCACGTGTTTGTTGTTATTTCACTGAGGTAAGTGACTCATTAGCTTAGCATTAGCTATTGGCACTAAAATGTACAGATCTGCCACACAATACAAATGTTTGCTTATACAAATGTGCAAAACACACAACCTCCATCACGGCACTGTTTCAATGTCTTCTAAAGATGTTTCACACTGGGAATGTGGCTGTGAATCCGACATAGTGTACTCATGTCAACATTTACTGTTTCACAAGCCTTCATTTATGGAACACATTAGCAGCTAATTAAGATGTGTAAACTGATGCTTTTGGGCTGTGGGAACGGTTTTACCCTTCCATGTCATCACTCATTTTAATTGCCAATATCTGACCCCACAGCACAGCTGCTGTCATTAACCTATTTTTAATTGTTTTGTCAGACCATGTTGTAATAATAATTGTTAGGTAGAGGAAAAAATGAAAACAGATATGATAGTAATCAAAGAGAGAAGTCAGAGGCTGAATGGAAGTTAAGCATTGTGCCTTTTTAACCCTGTTTTTAATTCTCCTTCTAAATCTGTTTTGTATTTCTTACTCACTACGAAGACAACAAATTGTGTAGCCAAAGTCAGAAACAAATGTAATGCATCATTAAAACGTAATCCTTAGATAATACATGTGCTTATCGATACATATTGACAATTAAATGTCATGCTTTGGAGATGCTCTCGCACAAACTACAGCCTGGAGCTCAGAGATGTGGGGTCGGTGGAACCCCAACAGAGATTATTAATATTTTTAGGAAAAGTCTCACTGAGATTGAAAATCTCTTTTACAAGAGAGTCCTGCCAAGATTGGCAGCTACAGAGCTGCATTAAAAATGATAACAGAGAACATACAATATATGGTAGGAGAGCAGAGTGGGTACAAGCTGCAAATAAGAAGCTCCATTAGCTAGAATGGCTGCTGTTATGACAGCCACAAATCCGAGCTCCATTGTTCACAATATACCAGAATTCCAATAATACCAGAGGTGTTACGACCAGTGACTCTAATCTGACCACTTTTTTCAGTAACTAGTAATCTATCGCGTTACTATTTCCAAACCAGTAATCAGATTAAAGTTACTATTTTTGTCATTTTCCTTAGTAAAAAGATATATTTATGCTTTCTTCTTGAGTCTCGAGGAGTGACGTCTGTACGACAATTAAGTCACGTTTTCAGCATGAGGACAACTCACGTGTAATACCACGCAGCGATACAAACGTAAATAACAATGGAGGGAGGAGAGAGATGCGCGTTTTCTAACTGGAAATATAGTCACTGTTTTGAGTTTGAGTCAGCTATAGATGACAATATTAAGGTTCGTTGTTCTCTCTGTGCTGGAGACAAAGTGCTATCTAGCTTCAAAAACGTCAAATTTGAATAAACATTTGTTTAGTCCCACTTGGTGGTGCGAAGCAGAGAGCTGCGACTAATGCAGGAGGTCCCCCACCACCCAAACCACAAAAGCTGGACTTCGGTGCAAAACCAGTAGGCCTAAGTGGGGAGAGTTGAAGAATTTGGTCGGGCAGTATGTTGGACTCATTTTGATGTTGAGGCGGCGGGGGGTATTGTCGGCAGCTGCTGAAAGTACAGTGGGGCAAAAAAGTATTTAGTCAGCCACCAATTGTGCAAGTTCTCCCATTTAAAAAGATGAGAGAGGCCTGTAATTTTTATCATAGGTATACCTCAACTATGAGAGACAGAATGAGAAAAAAAATCCAGGAAATCACATTGTAGGATTTTTAATGAATTAATTGGTAAACTCCTCGGTAAAATAAGTATTTGGTCACCTACAAACAAGCAAGATTTCTGGCTCTCACAGACCTGTAACTTCTTCTTTAAGAGGCTCCTCTGTCCTCCACTCATTACCTGTATTAATGGCTCCTTTTTGAACTCGTTATCAGTATAAAAGACACCTGTCCACAACCTCAAACAGTCATACTCCAAACTCCACTCTGGCCAAGACCAAAGAGCTGTCAAAGGAGACCAGAGACAACATTGTAGACCTGCACCAGGCTGGGAAAACTGAATCTGCAATAGGTAAGCAGCGTGGTGTGAAGAAATCAACTGTGGGAGCAATTATTAGAAAATGGAAGACATACAAGACCACTGCTAATCTCCCTCGATCTCGGGCTCAACGCAAGATCTCACCCCGTGGGGTCAAAATGATCACAAGAACGGTGAGCAAAAATCCCAGAACCACACGGGGGGACCTAGTGAATGACCTGCAGAGAGCTGGGACCAAAGTAACAGAGGCTACCATCAGTAACACACTACGCCGCCAGGGACTTAATCCTGCAGTTCCAGACGTGTCCCCCTGCTTAAGCCAGTACATGTCCAGGCCCGTCTGAAGTTTGCTAGAGGGCATTTGGATGATCCAGAAGAGGATTGGGAGAATGTCATATGGTCAGATGAAACCAAAATAGAACTTTTTGGTAAAAACTCAACTCGTCGTGTTTGGAGGAGAAAGAATGCTGAGTTGCTTCCAAAGAACACCATACCTACTGTGAAGCATGGGGGTGGAAACATCATGCTTTGGGGCTGTTTTTCTGCAAAGGGACCAGGACGACTGATCCGTGTAAAGGAAAGAATGAATGGGGCCATGTATTGTGAGATTTTGAGTGAAAACCTCCTTCCATCAGCAAGGGCACTGAAGATGAAGCGTGGCTGGGTCTTTCAGCATGACAATGATCCCAAACACACCGCCAGGGCAACGAAGGAGTGGCTTCGTAAGAAGCATTTCAAGGTCCTGGAGTTGCCTAGCCAGTCTCTAGATCTCAACCCCATAGAAAATCTTTGGAGGGAGTTGAAAGTCTGTGTTGCCCAGCAACAGCCCCAAAACATCACTGCTTTAGAGGAGATCTGCATGGAGGAATGGGCCAAAAAACCAGCAACAGTGTGTGGAAACCTTGTGAAGACTTACAGAAAACGTTTGACCTCTGTCATTGCCAACAAAGGGTATATAACAAAGTATTGAGATGAACTTTTGTTATTGACCAAATACTTATTTTCCACAATAACTTGAAAATTAATTCATTAAAAATCCTACAATGTGATTTTCTGGATTTTTTTTCTCATTTTGTCTCTCATAGTTGAGGTATACCTATGATAAAAATTACAGGCCTCTCTCATCTTTTTAAATGGGAGAACTTGCACAATTGGTGGCTGACTAAATACTTTTTTGCCCCACTGTAACTAATCAAGTAACTTGTAATCTAACTTAGTTACTTTTAAAATCAAGTAATCAGTAAAGTAACTAAGTTACTTTTTAAAGGAGTAATCAGTAATCAGATTACTTTTTCAAGGTAACTGTGGCAACAACCCTGACAAGAATGCAAGTCTGTTGGAATGCTCTAATAGTGATACTAGGAGTGTATTGGCACCGTAATTAACATAGACTAAATACTGAAGTTACTCTTTAATATAAAGGCATAGGTCTCAGTGTCAGCACTTTGATGTATTTATGCCTACACCGAAAAAATTGAAACATTGACATTCATTTAATTTATTATGCCAAATGACATAATAAACCATTAAAAATGTCTAATCTGCGGCAAACTACCCACTCAGTCCAGCTCACCACACCACAGGGATATTGGAAATCTGAGCAGAAATGTGATTTCTGTCCAGCAGAAAGATCAGCAACCAATATATGTGAGGGACAGATTAAAGCCTGTGGCCCCTAATGAATGATAAAGGACAAGAGAACAGAAGTCAGACCTTGACACTTCCCTTTATCTAGCCTGTATCCAGCCGGCTGTTTGTGATTCACACCGAGGTTAATCGCTTTCATTAATCGACTGCTTCTCCAAAAGGGCACACCAGCAGCCCTAACAAACACAGAATACTCACATATCCCCTCATCAGCAGACATTGAATAATGCAACAGGTGCAGCATTTATTGACAAGGCACTGCTGATGATTTAAAATGTTGATTTATTTCAGAGGCTGTTATGTTATACACGTTCCTCCCTAAACCACGCTCTGGAGGTAAATCTTGGTTTGTTTAACTAAAAGCCCCCAATGGTGACTACTCATTGAAATTTCCCACTGCAACTGTGAAGAGATGGCAACATCAAAGATATGTTTAGCTGATGGGAACTGGAGGGACAAAACTAAAAACAAAAGTGTTTCATGATGCGCTTACGTACAGAATTTACAAAATCATCAACTTGTTTCTTGTATCCCTGTAACACTGGGACCAAAGATGACTAGCTTTTAAGTATACGCTGACGTGCTCACAATGTTGATGTAGAAAAGGTTACCCGTGTTCACCTTCATACTTAATCATTACTGACATTTCCTTACTAAAATTAAACCCAAAGAATAGCCTAGGGTGAGGTTAATACCAGGTCGCTGATGACTACCCAAACAATTGGACAAGGGGAAATTAACAACAGATTACAATATTCTGTCACACTACTCATGTCTGGAAAGTTACGTTGAGGTAGTATTACCAAGTAGAAGTGTCCTAATCCTGGAAGCTTCATAGTTGACTAACTTAGGTTAGGGAACCGGACACGCCTCAACCTCACCTCTTATCACCTGCTAATTATAGCTACCTAGTCAACATATCGTTTGATTCCAATTTCCCGACAGACAGACAACACACCTGAACTCACGATTTCAAAACTTGACTTACACAGAAATACTTTAAAGGAATCTACTCTCCATGGATCCTGAATGGCAAACTAACCTGGCCAATTTGAAGAACAATGTGTTTGAAACTGGTTGTCCTTCAGCCATGACACAGGCAACAGCCAAACAACACAGCAGAGATCCATGTGGTTACAACACAGCCCTGCCTGAATCAACACTCAAGCTCCCAAAATTAACTTTCCAACTCCGGCAGATCCCATCATGAGCAGCCTTTCTCAGGACAATAACCCAGTCCTCGGATGTTCATCAGGGCCAGCCATGGAGTGATTCGGCAGTCTTGACATCCACAAATGCAGCCAGACTTCAGAGACATACACACCTTCAAAGTTCTCTGCCATGCAAAGGCATTGTCCTTCCATCGCTACAACGATAAAGCAACATCACTTCCTCTTTTTTCAGACTTTAGTCAAACTCTGGCTACATCAAACCCCTCCCGGCCAGGGTCCCCTTTTTGCCTTCTCCCTTTGTGTATCATCTTTCTCAGCTATTTTCACATCCTGCTCAAAACACATCCGGCACATACATCCTCTCATCCCATCATCTTTCCTTATTTTAGTCACTTACATTATCATGGCTTCTGCTCTCCCTTTTTCTCTCTGAGCAGGTATGGCAGCAAAAGAGCTATGTCCAGTAGCTTAAGGGGCCCCACCAAATGCTAATCAGGTTGGTGAGTCATAGCCAGCTCCTTCATTTCCAGCTGATCTATCCTTCCCCCTTCTCCCTCTCTCACCCCATCCCACCAACATGTTTTATGTTATGGAGTATTTAAATACAAAAAAAGGCATCTCTACTCAGACTTTAGCTATTCCCCGGGAGCAACAAACTCCCCCCCGGGTAGTGCCAGGTAGTACTTCCCCTCCTTCTCCCTTCTGTGTCTGATATATCTCAGAAAATCTCAGCTTTATTTTTATCCCTGTGTTTGCAGGCTTCACAAATAAATCCCATGCACTCGCTTCTTGTGCATCCCTTCTTCTATTCCATTGACTTTCAACCACTGTTTGCCGCTAGAGATCGTCAGGTGTACCGTGGGAAATTGTCAATTTTCACTAAGTCGTCCAAGAAAAGTATGATTTAGTTGCTGCAAATAATTTGCCATTGTAGAGCATCTGTGCCTGCAATGTAGTGGCCGACTAAGTAATTAAATACTCTTCCATGCAACTGGGTGGAACTTGGTAGCCCATTGTGACGTTTTCAAATGTACAACAGTGAACAGGATGAAGATTTTAGTGATGGTCAAAAGAAAAGAAAAAAAGGTGAGATACAGGCAAGACAACAATAGTTATCTACCATCTGGATTTACTTTCACTGGGGATCCAACTGCACCAACTCTGTTATGCTTAGTGTGTGGGGAAATATTACCGGATGTTGGTTTTAGCCTCAGATAGCATATCTAATATTGTATTGTATATATGAGTAGAGGGAGAAGGACGCGTGGAGTTACATACTAAACACACCGCCTCTACCTCTCACTCATTGATGCTGCAATAATACTATTGCGTGTTTAATAACTGATAAACCTCAGAAGGATTGCATAATAGAATATCGTAGGTGAGAGCTTCAGGACATTGCTAACAAGATGGCGACAGGGACGGCATAAGAGGACCCGCCCCCGACGACGTCAGCCTATAGAGGAGTCCGGAGAACCCCATGTGACAAGCGGCCAACAGGATCCAGCCCCCGCTACCAACCAATGAGAGCACGAGAGCGGAGCACGTCTTATTTTGAAGGTGTTTATTGTATGGCCGGAAAGGGGTGGTTCTATAAAACATGTTTGTATTGTGAAATCGATCTCTCTTTTGTTCCGGACCGCCAGACAGTAACTACTGATGAGCTCCACTTTGTCAGCGGCCTGTGGACGCGTGTACCGGGCTATTGAGCCACAGCTGTGAAACTTTTGTAAAACCTACTGCTGCATCCTTTTATTAAATACTTTGAAACTTATATGAGGGGCTTCACTTCGTTTCTTTTTAATCGACTCCTGGGCCTCAAATAAAAGAACATTTCCTACAATATCTACAGATTTTTTGGATTTCCATTTGGACCTGGGAGCTCCTACATGATCTTTTTAGTTGTTGGACTGTTTCTTCCTCTATTGAGAGGTGAAGGTTAAGGATAGCGTTCTCTTTTGTGTTAGGCATTACGTTACCTGCATGATGAATGCTACTTCGGTATGGTATGATGTTTGCAGAACTGATGTATTCTGCTGAGTATCATGTTATTTTGTTACGGTTTGTTATGCTTAAATTAGTAACAAGTCATGGGTTGGGCTTTAGAATGTTGCTGCCCCATATCCATACAGGGTCACGGATCAGCTAAAGGTTAAATTGTTTGCCTGCCTAGTTTATTTTATGCATTATGTCTCATGTTTTGTTTTGTCTTTTTCGTCATTGTTTGTCCCTTTTCTTGTCTTGTCTTTGTCTACAAGGGATATGTTATATTGTGTGATGGCAAATCTTGAATGCTGTGTGAGGAAATCCAACATGCATGACATGGGGGGAAGTTGTCAGATGTTAGCGTTATGCTTGGGGTTGTTGGGTCCGGTTGTTGCCAATGTTTTCAGTTATCCTGCTTTTTTATGAAATCTGGTCCATACGATAATGGGTGATCTGTCGTTCTTAGTTTGGAATGCTGGCGGTTTAAACGTCCCACATAAGTGAGCTAGTGTTTTGTCACTGCTCTGTCGTAAAAAAGTCGATCTTGCCCTGTTGCAGGAAACTCACTTGCTAGGTCATGATTCCAAACGCCTTGCTAATAGATTCTACCATGTCATTGCGTCTTCGACAGTAGACACGAACACTAGGGGAGTGGCAGTGGTAGCTAGACGTAATCTTCCGATTAAAGTGCTGGACATTAGGACTGACACGGTGGGCAGATTGCTAATTGTGAAAGCAGAGCTTTACGGGCGGAAAGTCGCTTTGGCTTCGATTCATGCGCCGAACAAATTTGAGAAGGTTTTTATGACTGCTTAACGCATCATATGCTAGAACTGACCGAGTATTCATTAGTAGTCGGGGCTGACATGAACGCTGTATGGGATGTGGCTCGAGATCGTTCCCATCCAAGAGCCTCAAAAGACCAAGAATCGGCTACTGCTGCTTTGCGATCTTGGGTCCAAAGCCTAGGTCTTGTAGATGTCTGGCGATCAGTTAATCCTACCTTGAAAGACTATTCATTTTTTTCTCACAGGCATAAAACATTCTCTAGAATAGATTTTCTTTTTTTTTCCCCAAACCTTTTTCAAAGCATTGATAATACTCTTTTGCTTCCCATTGCTCTGTCAGACCATAAAGGAGTGTTCTGTCGCAGCCTCTCTGAAATTCTTATCTATCAAAACGGGCCACTAGATGGCGCTTTAATTTCTATCTCAGTTACACGAGTTTCTTTCTTTTAATATGGGTTCAGTAGATGATCCTAGGATATTATGGAATGCAATGAAAGGTTTAATTAGAAGTAATGTCACATTGTTCACTTGTGTAAGGCTAAATCTGCCAGATTACAAACCCTTGAAGCTGAATTTTCTAGATTAGATAGTCTTCTGCAAAATAACTATTCCTCAGACATACAGACTAAACGTAACCTCATCAAAAAGAATAATGACATTTTGAAACAGCAATCTGAATTCTTGTTACACAGAACTAGACAGAGATATTATTTTCAGGGATCCAGACCCAGTCATTTATTGGCCATGAAGATTAGATCTAGTGACAACTTTGCTGACATCCCCTCCATTAGAACGACTGAAGGCCTCATTACAACAGAACCCAAAGACATTAATAAAACGCTTAGGGGTTTTTTTTCCACTTTATACCAATCCGAGGGCCAGCTGGACAAAAAATGGATGTGAGAACATTCTTGGACAGCTATTCCTTGAGCCTTGATAACCCTGTAACGGTGGATGAATTAGAAAGAGCGGCTTTGTCTATGCAGTCCAATAAATCCCCTGGCTTAGATGGGATACCTCCAGAGTTGTATCTGTTGTTCTGGGAGAAATTAGGCCCTTTACTTCTATACATGATCAAAGCGTCAATTGAGAAAGGCATTTTTTCAAGAGATGTCAATACAGCCCTTATATCTTTGCTCCTAAAGGAAGACAAAAAACCCACAGACTGGCTAGTTACAGACCCCTGAGTTTGTTAAATGCGGACCTCAAAATCTACGCCAAGCTAATTGCACGGCGTATTGAAAAGTTAATGCCATTTTTAGTTCATTGTGATCAGACGGGATTTATCAAGTCCAGACTTGCCTCTGACAATGTTAGGCGACTTCTTCACATAATTGATACTTCAAAAGATGCAAAAGTCCCACAAGCGGTGCTGTCGCTTGATGCCATGAAGGCCTTTGATAGGCTGGAGTGGTCCTTTTTGTGGTCTGTACTGGAAACTATGGGGTTTGGGAAAAGGTTTGTTCATATGATTCAGGTCTTGTACTCTAACCCCACTGCACAAGTTCTAACTTGGCAGTTGTTTTCTGTTCCGTTCCCTGTCACTAGGTCATCATGACAGGGCTGCCCTTTGAGCCCCTTCACTCTTTGCCCTTTCGCTCGAACCCCTGGCTCAAATGATACGACAGTCTACCTCCATAAACCCCATTTAGATTCTTTATACGGAACATAAAGTAGCTCTTTTTGCAGACGATGTCTTAGTCTTTATGGAAAATCCTATTCAGTCAATACCAAATGTATTATCGATTTGTGAGGAGTTTGGCTCTTACTCTGGATTTAAGATCAACTGGTCCAAATCTGCTCTTTTGCCTCTTAATGACTCAGCGAAAACACTACCTTTCCCCGCTGATGTCCCTGTTGTCCAGCACTTTCAATATCTTGGAATTAAGATTTTCCCTTCTTTTCATCGCATTACAACTCATAACTTTTTGGAAATGCATAAAACCCTGAAGAATGATATGGATAGGTGGGCTATCCTTCCAACCCTAACCCGGACCGCTATTGTTAAGATGAATCTCTTACCTAGAATTCATTTTATTAGCTCAATGATTCCACTTTGCCCTCCCACAGATTATTGGAAGAAACTCTTCTCTGACGTTTCCCAATTTATCTGGAACAAAAAACGTCCCAGACTGAAACTTTCCACCTTGCAGAGGAGTAGAGGGGATGGTGGTTTGGCTGTACCTAATTTTAAGTATTACTTTTGGTCATTTGCGCTCCGCCCTATTGTTACGTGGTGTGATCCTGACACCCCAGTATCTTGGCGCAAGTTGGGAAAAAAATGGTACGACCATGGAGTTTGGAAGATGTCTTGTTTTCTAATGTTTCTGACAAGCAAACCATGTTACGCTTTGGTCCTTTAGTTTCAACTGTGATTCGAATGTGGCGCTTGGTAGAAAAGGAATGTAAGATACCCTGTAAATGGCATACTCTTTCCCCTCTGTTTAACAACAAAGGGATACTGATTGGAGGAAGACCTATCTCTTCATCACACTGGAGCAATAGTGGTATCCATTACCTTAAAGACTTATACAATGGCAACGCCCTAGGTTCCTTCCAGGATATTAGAACTTCATTCAATCTTCCAGGTTCCTCTTTCTTTTTTTACTTACAGATCAGATCAGCCCTGAAAGCATATGGCGTGCCTTGGCGGCAACTGTTACCCATTCATCCCCTGAGCAGATTGATGTCGATGCAAAATCATACCAAGGGTATGGTGTCTAGGTTGTACCTGTTTATTCTAGGATCCTCATACCCTGACTTGCCTTTAGACAGATTGTGAGACAAGACTATCCTGCTCTGGATCCAGAATTTGACTGGGAGGATGTTTGGGATAGTGTAAAGGAGGCGTCACGTAATCCTAACCATCAACAGATACATTTTAATTTCATACATGAACGTATTTAACCCATCGCAAACTTTTCTACATGAAACTGATAGACTCTCCCTTGTGCTCCTTTTGTACTCTAAAGTCTCCAGGAACGTTCCTACATATGATGTGGGATTGTCCACACAGTTCTGGTATGATGTTGCTTTGACACTGTCAGATCTAGTGTGTGTGCGTGTTTGTCTGCGTCTTTGTGTATGTCTGTGTGTCTATATCATTTCCATTGTGTTTTGGATGCATCCCTTTGCATACAGGCAGGCGTGCATGGGGCTGCTTTTTTGTTTTAATTTTAATTTTCCCTTTTCTTTGTTTATCACATGTTATTGTGCTGTGTTAGTTTTGTTTTGGTTAAATTGGTTTGGGTGGGTTGGGTGGGGGGTCATTATTTTTCTTTGCTTCACGTAGTTGTGCTATTTTATGGAAATTTGGATGCAATTTTGTGACAAATGGCCGACCTTACACTTTTCATGCCCACTCAATATTGTATTGTATTTTTGTATTTTGATGTGCAATTGCTTAATAAAAATTTGGTCACAAAAAAGAATAGTATTTCTATTTTTCCACTCTGGATGGCCAGCCTGTAACTTGCCTCTCCTTAGGTATTGCATTAGATGTGAGGTTGTAACTAGTCTTCCCTGGGTGACAAAACCTTTCCTGACTGGGGGAAAGTGTGGTTGAGCCACCACCAGGCCACAGATACCTCTAGCTCACCAGGGTTCAGCTACTCTTCTTTGAACCCATCGGATATCGATCTGTTCGTCCAGTCGACCAGTTAGATCTTAAGTGTAAGTAAGAATAATGCTCCTTTGTCTTCTAAAATGTCTTGTCTTCCTTGTTTAAGCCTAATCCAGCTCCCAAGGTCTATCAATATCCTCTACAGAAGCATCACTTATAACAGCTGAAGAGTCAAAGTCAACACCGGCTGAAATCTGACGTCAATTCCGACCCTGCTTCCCATCTCCTGCTCAAATCACAGCTCATGTCTAACCCCTATTCTACTTTCAGCTGTATTGTAGACCAAGAATATTTATTTTGAGGCTGTTCGCAACAAAAATCATAAGAGATAAGATTTCTCTTTGTCCGCAGGGTTCTAAAACAGCTTCCTCCTGGCAGCCCGCAAACAACATCCCTTTGTCTTAAATTCACTCAATCTTTTTTGTTCCATATCTCTCAGATTTATAGCTGAAATAAATTTGAACTGTGACCATGAAAGTGCTTATATCCCTGCCGGTAACATGGCTAACTGTTTGTTGCATCGCCAGCCATAAATCAGGCGGCGTTGAGCCTGTCTTGGCCGAACCCTTTTCAGTTCCATTTACCACTGATAATGCCTGCTGTTCCAGCCAGCCTCGAGGGGCCATAGCTAGATCCCTTCATGAATAAGCAGACCTGCTCTGTCCTCCAGCTGACGCCATCACCTTGGTGCTGAGAACCGGTAAAACAGTGTTATATTAGAAAAGTGCTGACATAAAGATGAGGAAGAACGCCTGTTTCGCAAGGTATCAAGAGAGCATGATTTAAAAAAAAGGCATTATGAGTTTTCTCATGAACACATCAGATGTAAATGAACATATCTGTGATTGTAATTCATAAAGCCAAGAATTAATATAGATCTAATGTTATGCTCATAGTTGACTTTGCAGATGGATAGTGGTTCCTTATGAGTTGTATAAAGGCATCACAACATATTATATTGCATTAAAAGCAATCTCCATGAAAAGCTGTTGTTTATATATTGTAATTTTATATTGTAGTTATGTCTGGAACAACAAATAAAAGCCTTCCCCTCAGATTGAAAGCATTCATGGGGTATGGTACAAAAGAATAAACAAATGATAAAAAATGATGTGATGCTTAAACCAACTAGTAATAATTAATGTGAACAGCTTATTCTTTATATTGTCATTACTCAAAGTGGATAACAAAAATATTGTACGAACGTACAAAACAAAAACAAAAACATAAATAATACTTCACATAATAAAAAGAAGGCAAAAAGGGACGGGGGAGGAAAAGACAAGAGACAAGAAGCGAAGAAAGTATATGGTGCTACTTTATTATTTAAAATACTTCCATTATTGCGTCTGGCAAAGCTGATCTAAACACGATTAAGCTCTGAATGTGCTGCTGTACTGCATGAGCTCATGGTTAATTGAACAGGGAGGAGATGAGGAGTAAAAATGACTAATACTTTTTTTTAATTAACTTTATATATGACAATATATACAGTATATCCGGCCTGTAATACAATTTCAGAAAAAAATGTCTTTGAGTGTTTCTTAAAATGGGACCTATCATGCTTATTTCAGGTTTTCTGATCATATTTGTGTTTAGTGACCTCTTTTTCACCCTCTGTCTGACCAGAGCCCAGTCTGCTCGGATTGGTTAGCTGGCAGGCTCTGTTGTTAATGGTCAACGGCTTAGAGATGCCCCTTAGCCTATTACATATAATGTACTATATCTCTATACTCTTTTCTAGTGGAAACAAGACAATCTCTTGTAAAATGTTCTGACTGTGAGATTTCCACTTAAAAACACAAAGCCCACTCAAACAGCTTTAATGCCTGCATGAAAGTAAATATTGAAGTTATTCCAGATGGATTTCTGGAATTAATTTTCCTACAACATGTTCAGCAAACAAATGGCATGAGTGTGGCTTCTTTGTGTCCAACATTGAGCCAAAAATTTATTAAACGCATTAATTCACTTCAGTTTCAATCCAGTGGCCATGTCAAGGCGTGAAAGTGCATTCTGTCCTCTCTCTTTAATAACTGCCCACTCCAACACCCATCTGCGTCCTGTTGGAGCGAGACAGGCACAATAACAGCCCAATAAAATACACTTCATACACTTGCCTTTACAGCTTTCATATTGCTAGCCCTGGCTCTGTACTGCACAGTCATAAATATCAATCCTTATTACATAACAAGTCATTGAAGATGGATTGTGTCCCTTTGAGTGACTGGGTTATGCCAAAATGAAGCCTATAATGCAGCCAATGACATAATTGCAGAGGCACTAGAGTCATCATAACCTAGCAGGATATTCTATATGTTGCATTAGACTGGGTTTCATGTTTTCTGAGGAAGCTGTCTAGCCCATAGTAGGAGTCCCTTAACAACATCCTTCTAAAGTCCTACTGTCAAGGTAAGCATGGTCAAATATAATTCAATATCAGGGTACTCTAATGACTTAAGTCTGACTGATTTACTAACCAGAAACTAACTAGAACATTTTAAAACAGAGAGCAGCAGAGGTCAGGATATTCTGACATTAGGTTATTTAAAAGCGGAGGCCAACTGCCGTTTGAGTTCACCAGATATTTTGCCATAACTTCCATATAATGTGCCAAAAAACAACAAATCCTAAACAGCCACTGCACTAGTTTCATTATCATTCAGTGCAGAAGTATGTATAAGTTAGTGCAAATAATCAACATCTAACGTAATAAGGCTCAAAAGTACTTCTCCAAAAGTAGTAACATTTTAAAAACTTCATGCCATGCTCCATTAATAAAGAATGTATACTGCAATGTTTGTGTTTCCGTCGGGGGAGAGCTGTGATTCTTTCCTAGCTGCTGGTGGCCATGTTTGCTTGTCAGAAGCATTTGTTTTCCTGCAGTGAGCGAGCACACTGCTACACCAGAAGGTCTGTTTTGTAGTTGGATTTCATCCCTGATTTGAAACTGGAAGATGCAGGCACATGGCCAAGTGCAAATAACAGGAAGGTTGCTGTGCAGGATATGAATGAGAATTTAAATACAATATCTAATAGCAGCAAATTATTAGAGCACGTTCATGATGATCGTTTAATACATGTTGTGGAAGATATTTTAACCATCACTGGCCGTACAATCATCCAAATTTGTTTATAGCAATTTATCATCTAGTCAACGAGATTATCATCAAGTAATTATTTGAAAGATTAATTTGAGAGGGGTAAGCAACATGCCCTGAAATGATGATGATACTACAAGGGATTCATGCATTAAAGATTTTTGTGACTATATCAAAGAGTTGAAACCTCAAGTGTCTTTGAGCAGAGAATATTTAGTGAAATCCATATTTTCTTTCACTGCACTCATTAAATGTTGCCGTTAGCCATGATCCTGTGCATTGCAGCATTGTCAATGTAATGACATGACATTTTGAGCTTCATGCTGGTATTACCCGGTTTTAAACAACCACAGAGTCTGCTTTAAAAGAGGAAAC
This sequence comes from Eleginops maclovinus, assembly GCF_036324505.1. Taxonomy (NCBI): domain Eukaryota; kingdom Metazoa; phylum Chordata; class Actinopteri; order Perciformes; family Eleginopidae; genus Eleginops; species Eleginops maclovinus. Next base: position 6,600,845 of record NC_086357.1, on the reverse strand, counting down.
CTGCTTTCAGCACTATGGCAGAGTCCTTATCATTGGATAGATTTTGTCAAGCCGTTATGAGGATTAGCCGCTTTGATTTTATCTATGGCACTTGGGTTGACTTAAAGGAAATAAGTATTGCAACTCCAAATCATAGTCCCCTAACCATCTTTGTCCATCTTCATGAGATAGCAAACTGTTCACTGAGAAAAACTGTGATACAGAGGAAAGCTCCAGACAAAGGGTTACAATTTGGGCCAAATTTAGTATGGTTTTGTTTCTTATTCCAAAGTCAAGGTCTGTTCAATCCATGACCTTTAGTCTCTAAAGCTTTTGATATTGTATGTGTAAAATTATATGCATTTGTATACAAAAATGTGTATGCATTTAGCACACAATGTAATCTCTACATAGAATTTTAGAAGGAGGTATAAACTCGGCAGACCGTTAATGAGGTAAGTCACTGGGCAAAGTAAATAAATATCAGGGGAAACAAGGCATGAAATCGCTTTTTATAAAGCAGCAGGACTTCCTGTCACTTCATTAACATACATGCATCATCACAGGAAGAACAACAGCATGTACAGAAAACACAGAATAAAAATGAGCTTATTACGCAAACATGGTTAAGTGATTTGTGATAGACTAATTAAAGTCAGTTGACTAGTGTTAATTCATGTGATTGTCGATGTTTATAAAATAACTCATTTATGAAAACGTGCTATTCTTGGCCTTGGAAACAGTATGGTTTGTGAGCAATGCAAAGTTGTAGTCTAGGACCAAGAGATGAAATTAATCTGAATTTGATTTCACAAATATATGTTGTGAACAAGTGTTATTATATATGTGTTCTTATTTCTTGGGTAAGTAACAACCAATAGAAGAGAGTGAGCACGATAAACTAGATTAAATAAATAGTCCAGTGGAAAACACAGCCTTCACTTCTGTCAAATTAGAATTACCTCCAATGGCTACATGTAGTTGCAAGGGTCATTTAAAGTTCAAGCTGTCACAATTGTTTGTTATTAAGTGTGTACGCCAAAGGGTGCCACTGTCCTATTCCCTAGGGCATAGGTATTTAGGGATGTTGTGTCATATGATTGGTTGTGTTTTGACACTGGAAGGGCATGATTTTTACTGCCATAGCAGCAATGTGTAAGAGAACCTGAAGCACCATTTTTATATATATGCTTTCCATACTTATAAACTATCGACTTTCAAGACTGCATTGCCCTTACACAGTGACACCCTTGAGCTGAGGGGAATGATGAGAGCAGGTTTTACATTCAGGGAGCATCCAGGGGCACGTCCAAGTCACAGCTCCAACACTGGACTCTATTCATCCAGAACATCCAGCAGTTTGGAGCCGGGTGGAAGGGAGGCTGCACAGAGGAGGGTGGTGTTGACTCTTTCACTGCTCTAAACTTTACACCTCATTTCTTCCAATGATTTCACATTTTTGGATTTAATCAACAGCAAAGTTTATCCGGCATCAGTCCACAGCTCAGCTATCTGCTCATTAGTATCATTAATTGATTTATTGCATTAAATAGCAAGATTGTAATTCTGACAGAGAAGCAAGCAGCAGTGTGGAGCTGGGTGACAAAGGAAGAGCTGATGTGAGAGAACAGACGGAGGCCCTTGAAACAGTTCAGTTTTGTGCACAAGAGGAGGACAGGGGAATATCAAGAGCATCCCAGCAGGGCCTCTCCACTACTGATTCAGATACATTGAAATGGTTTAAAATTAAAAAGTTACACAAGCAAACACTTCAACCCCTTTTTCATGTCTGTGGACATTACATCTTTTTGTGACATTGAGCACAGGTGTGAAATTTAAGGTTTGCTGGCCCAATCTAAACTGGCATCTCATTTTATGTGGCCCCCAATAGATTGCAAAGAATATAATTTCACTATCATATAATTCAATACTGCTAGAAAGAAATATGATGTCCATAAACTGCATGTACCACAAATCATCTTGATCTTCATAGCGGCTGTTTCCAGCAGCACGCTCTATTTATCTTTAGTTATAATTTAAAATGAGACATTTCCATGAATACATACATTCAAAACAGAACCTAATGTGTTCTAGGGTGTAAATGGCATTGCTGGCTATGGAAACCTGGGTGCATGTTATTTCCATTCCATAGAGTGGTGCAGTGATGATGTCCAGACCAGGAAGTGAGCATCGCGCGGAGTCGCTTGACAGAAAGCAATGGGATACCGCCATTGGATTTGATTTTATTGCAAAAATAAGCTTTGTGGCAAACTCATGTTTATGATTTTCACATATTAACAGCAGGTTGGGATTTTTGAAGCAGAAACACAAACTGTTTTCAAAGTCAAAGTCCACTTTATTGTCAACATTTCCACGTGTGTTATACATACAGAAAATGTAATACCGTTTCTGGCAGTCCCACAGTGCAAATATAAACAAGAACATATAACATAAAAAGATAAGAGCCTAAGAAAAATAGGGGAAGTAAGTAATATATACATATGTTAGACACAATCAACACAATTTGACAGAAGTGCAAGTACGTCTTTAGTGCAAAAAATACTTTGTGCAAAGTACATTTTCAGTAGCAGCGGAGAATAGAAAGTTACTGGTGCTGGATGAGGGACGGGTATGTGAGGGAGGGGGATTCATGTCCTGGTACATTTCCATTGAGGCTGTGGGGAAAGGTGGGTGGGACAGAGGGTGGAAAGGTCAGGGGAGAGATGGGAGCGGGGGTAGAGGGAGATGAGAGAGGGGGAGAGAGAGGGAGGGACGGAGAGAGGGGAGACAGGGAGGGAGAGAGGTAGGGAAAGGAGAGATGGAGGGAGGGAGGGAGGAGAGAGAGACAGGGAGGGAGAGAGAGGATAGAGGGAGGGACGGAGGATAGAGAGAGAGAGAGAGAGAGAGAGAGAGGGAGAGAGGGAGGGAGGGAGAAAGTGAGAGGAGATAGGGAGGGAGGGAGAGAGTGAGAGGAGAGAGGGAGAGAGGGAGGGATGGAGAGAGTTCAGCATCCTGACCGCCTGGTGGAAGAAGCTGTTCCTCAGCATTGGTGGAGCTCGAGTGGAGGCTGCCGAACCTTCTCCCTGAAGGCAGGAAGCTGAAGAGGCTGTTGGAGGGGTGGGTGGGGTCCCCCGCAATGCCGAGTGCTTTGCGGGTGAGTCGGGTGCTGTAGATGTCCTGTAGTGTGAGAGTGAGACCCCGATGATCCTCTGGGCAGAGTTCACGATGCGCTGCAGGCTCTTGCGACTGGAGGCGGTGCAGCTTCCAAACCACAGCGTGATGCAGCTGCTGAGGATGCTCTCAGTGGCGCCTCGGTAGAATGAGAGCATGACCTGGGGGGGGGGGCTGGGCCTTCTTTGCCAGTGCAGTGGTGTTGTTGTTCCAGGTGAGGTCGCCAGATGGTCACACCCAGGAATTTGGTGCTGCTCACCTGAGCTGTAGTTGGGTTTGCAGTCATGGGTCAGCAGGGTGAAGAGAAGGGGGCTGAGCACCCAGCCTTGGGGGGCCCCCGTGCTCAGTGTTAGTGTGTTCGATATGTTGTTGACCCGGACAGCTTGTGGTCTCTCTGTGAGGAAGTCCAGCAACCAGTTGCAGAGAGAGGGGCTGAGGCCCAGGTCTGTAAGTTTACGCACAAGCTGCTGGGGGATGATGGTGTTGAATGCTGAGCTGAAGTCTATGAATAGCATTCTGACGTAGGAGTTCTTAGTGTCCAGGTGTGTGAGGGCTGGGTGTAGAGCGGAGGTGATTGCATCCTCTGTGGACCGTTTAGCTCGGTAGGCAAACTGAAATGGGTCCAGGGAGGGAGGAAGAGTGGATTTGATCTGCTTCATGACCAGTCTTTCGAAGCACTTCATGATGGTCGAAGTCAGTGCGATGGGGCGGTAGTCGTTGAAGCAGGCTAGAGATTACTTCTTCGGCACAGGAATGATGGTGGTTTCCTTGAAGCACGTGGGAACAACAGCCTGGCTCAGGGAGGTGTTAAAGATGTCTGTGAGGACACCGGTGAGCACCTCTGCGCAGTCCCTCAGCACTCGACCAGGAATGTTGTCGGGTCCCGCAGCCTTGCGGGTATTAATCCTCAGCAGTGTGCTCCTCACACCATGGCTTCTGGTTGGCTCGGGTGGTGATGGCTCTGGTGGTGGTTACATCATCAATGCACTTGGTGAGGTAGCCTGTGACTATCTCTGTATATTCTTGTGTGTTAATGTGATGGTTGTAAGTAGCTTCCAAATGCTATAAACAAACTTCCTCACAGTCGCATGCTGTGCATCACCACTGCTAAACTCGTGTCGGAGTGATGATGTTAAGTTGTCTAATTTACTACCTTGCAAACTTGCCTTTTTTATGACACATAGAAGCTTCGGACATTCACAAGCGGAATATCTACAAGCAAATCTCTATAGCACTTGTTAACCACAGACCTTATTTCATCACAAAGATATTAAAAAAACGTCTGACTTTGAGACAAGGAAATTACAAGTTGTAAAAGGCTAAATCTGTTCCTGATTTTAGGATAACTGGATCACTGTATATGCAACCATGTGATGATGGCCACACTGGCAATGGCACCCCGGGTATAAATATCTTTGATAGCTACAGAAAACTGGCTGCAAATAGCATCTGCCAAAATTGTATGACCAAGATCTAGACATGGATTACAAAGGGTGGGATTTCCTGTGTAATCTGGGTATAGCAGCATATCCTGGTCAGATGCCTCAGCAGGTCCCACACAAACATCCTGTAACAACTTCACATGCATGACTTGATGCAGGCATGACACTATCAAAACCTGCAGAGGGCAAATTAGCCATAGCAGAGAATATTTTAGATCGCAGTGTCGATCCTGTGTCACGGTGTGGAAATTACAGTCTGTCTGCAGCTGATAGGATCATAGCCTCAGTCTGAGGGGAGATGAAACAACAATACGGCCAGCCGCACTTTGGCTGAACAGCAAACAATGGAAAGTCTGAGTGAAAACCTGGCTCATTGTGGGAATGAAAGGAGGCGAGCTGTAGATAGGTCAATCAGCCCAGGAACAATAGCACGACCTGCAGGAGACGGACTTAACACTCCCTTCACATCGTGTCCACAGGAAACAATGTAGAGCCTGATGATATCGCATCAGTCCCCTGCTCCACTGAGACAGCCTGTTACGGATCTTTGAAAACAAAATACCCTACAAATATATTGTATTCATCTGGATAGGCATAACAAGGATTAAAAATATCATCTTTTTAAAGTGTATTTGTTAAGAGAATAATGACAGAAACTCACACAGAAACCACCTGGTAACAACCCTAGAGAATACTGCAGACAGATGAGATGGGATTATGGAAGGGAGACAATGACTGAGTTGCTACAAACTAATTTAAGAAAGATGCTTTCTTTAAAAAATACTGCAGCAGGAAACATAACCTGCTGTAGTCCGATCTCATTGAGAAAACAGTCGTGGCACCAACTAAACAAAAACAAGAGAGCTGAACATCTGCTCTCATTGTGCTAGCAGGAGAAAATGATGGAGAACTGATGTTACTGCTGAGGAATCATTTGTAGGAATTTGCATGTGTGAGTGCACCGTTTCCAGGAACGATCTGTGTGTTATGCCCAAGAAGTGATCCTAAAAAGAAAGTGTCCCCTAAAATGAATTCAACCTTTCAGGTTCAGCCTCACAAAGCCTACATCTAGCATGGCCAGGTTTTGCTTTTTCTTTGTGAAAATGTTTGTTAAAAAATAATTTCATTGGTTCGATGATCTTGGGCTCTCAAGACATCCCTGTGGACAGCTATTTCAAAAATGTGTCAAAGACATGAAACTATTTATTATTCTGTCAGTGCCATTTTGTCTCCTTTATTTTAAGATTCATTCAGATTTTTTTTTTTGATGAACAGTTCAAAATATTTGCTTTGTTTTTAACTAGAAAAAAATACTATTGGTTTTAACACTTCATACCTTAGTGACAAAAAGAACTGTCAATGTGTGACGAGCCATGGGAGACTGAAGAGGGAACACAAAATTGTTTGATCAATTTATATTTTAAACATGGTACTTTGACAGTTTTAAACCATCTCTTTGACATGTGTGACATCGGAGGACTTTTGCTGGCAGATAAGCTTCGGTGACACAGCTGGTTTAAAAAAAAGCAAAATGTCTTTTTATGTATAGAGTCGGAGACTGGACATTGTTAGCCTAGCTTAGTATAAAGCCTGAAAGCAGGGAGATAAAGGAGAATAATCTGCAGATGTTTCTGTTTTTTCATAAATGATAGAACCTACTGAAGTGCTGTATATTGATCACAGTTTGCTCGAGTGCTAGAGTTCAAATATTATTATTTTTAACATCTCCAATCCGAAGTAGCTACTTCTTCATTGTAATACGACTGTATTTTCGATCACATTTTTCTCAGCACATTTTCACCTGAAAATCCTACTCTATAGAATTTAGCATGCTTATTTCCCAGATGTTGTTGGCTCAGCCCGACATGTTTGATGGATTTAGTTCCTTCACTGCAGTTCTCTGATGGAATCCAACAGCAAACTTGAGCTTTTTCATGTTGATCGCTGTTCCATCACAGCTGTATGTGGGCTGGCTCTCCTCCCTCTCTGCTCACACTCAGATGTCCTCTCCACACTTTTATAACGCATGTGTAATTTCAGGTATGAACAAGCATGAAACATATGGGCGGAGGGGTCTGCTTTAGAGATTGGCATTGTTTATGAAAAACATTTTCATCCAAAGTGTCCACATTGAGACAAGAGGACAGCAGAAAGTATATTTTGTGACACTAAAATGAGCACTTCTATGTAGATGGTTGCTACTTTAATAGACTGGATACCTTCTGAGAATAATATTAATCTCATATCGCAATTTAAGGGGCCCTATTATGCTTTTTGGAGTTTCCTCTTTCCTGTAGTGTGTTATACAGGCTTCCGTGCATGTGCTCTGCAGAGGCTTAAATCCCAGAGTTCCCTCCAGAGGGAGTTACTGAACCTGAAGTGGACAAACAAAAATATGGAATTATTCTGAACTAAGAGTTGATTTATGCTGGGATTTTAATAAAGTCATATGTATTTCTAATATTTACTGTACACATTGAGAATTCATAGCAGGACAATGCAAGTACTGTTGTGCACAGATTTCATGGTTGGTGTGTGTGTGTGTTGTTTTTCTCATCCTAATGAAAGCTGCATGAAACTCAGACCAGAATGTGGAACGCTACGGTATCTCACACCGCGTGCGCACGCACACACACACACACACACACACACACACACACACACACACACACACACACACACACACACACACACACACACACACACACACACACACACACACACACACACACACACACACACACACACACACACACACACACACACACACACACCCCATCAATTCTCCCCGCGCAGGCATTCAGCTGAAGCATTTATCAAGGTGGTTGAGCAGCACAGTACACACTCCTCACTCCTCTCGGTCTGCAGCTTGTTTCCGTGACTCCACCTCCTCTAGTGCCCTCACTCCTCTTCCCTCCATCTGTTGCACTCACTCACTCCGCCTACCTCACTCCTTCTCTATTCTCTACCCAGTAATTATGGCTCTGTCCAATCACAATCTTGGGAAACTGTACTTCTGTTCTACTTCCTCTGCTTTATCTAGTCCCAAAGCAGTTGTGGGTTTTTTTCTAAGGCATTTCCCAATTTACTTGAGAAACTGCCAAAATAACAAATGCTAAATCATGCAATACAAGATATAAAAAAGACAAACACATGGTCTGCCACGGAGAAAGCCGAAGAGCTGAGACCAAGCTCTACAATATTTCAACACCTGCAGCAACAACACTGCACCTTCAATTTGTATGACAACTCATATCACCCAGGTAATGTAATGTATTCTAATACATAGTATTTATTACTTACAATGCAATGTGCTATTGGCAGGACACGTTGCATGGTGAAAGCATGAATTCAAGACAGACCATCTGCAGGTCGCACATGCATTAAATCAAATCTAAAAGAAAATCATGTTACCAATGCAAATTGTGGATTATAATGCAAATATAATAACATAATCACACTGACCGAGGAGACTTTGAACCGATAGACATTGCAGACATCTTATGAAAGCTAAGTAATTAAACTTATAATAATGCAAACATTGGATATAAAGTATAGTGGTATAATTATTATTGATGGAGAAACTATTAATTTATAATATAATGACATGATTTTTAAGATACGTTTACCAATCTGTATATGCCTAGGACGTAGCCTATTTGGTAATCATACAGAATACAAAATTACTCAAGACAGCTTTGATTCATTTAAAAAGCTATCAAAATTGACTTGTTATTCATTAAAACAGCGTCACTTCAATATAGCCTCTACAGCTCAATATCCATCCGTAAGAAAATATTTGCAAAACGCAAAAAAAGTTGACTCTTTAACAGGCGCTTGGAAAAATGTGTTCTTTAAAATTGCCGATACAAACTAGAATAGCAATCCCCGTGACACAGAAAATGACATTTTGCAAACAAAGTATACATTTGGTTGCATTGTTTTTCAGTGTAGGCAGAGTGTCAGTGTGAATGTTGATGGATTTAGTGTGAATATGTAATTCAGTGTCAGTCAGATGTCACAGCTGCATTTCTGACAAAAGCACAACAGTGAAGAAAAAAGATGCCTTAACTCACCATTTTCTAGGGATTCCCGGACATTCTCACTTTGGAAAAATATGCTGGAGACCAGAAGAGCAGGGAGGTCCCTAGATCAGATACAGTTCAGAAAAGAGTCTCCTAATTCCTCCAGTTCCGCAACACTTGCTCTAATCCCCCGAGTTGAGATGGATAAAAGAGGTCCGTAAATAAACTCCGTGACCAGAGTCAGGCTGGCAGACCCCGCTCCTGCTGGGGAAGGAAAATCTCTCACAGAGTCCGTTAGAGTCCCCGGTAACACAGCTGTATCCGTCTGCTCCCGGTCCATCCGCGGCTCCTCTCTCACAGAGCAGCATCCCCAACATTTCCTCCGTACACACCCTCGGGAAGAAACGGCCACGTTCGTCTGTTTCCGGATAGCGAGGACCAAGGCTTTCAATGACGTGCTGCTATTGTTGTAAATGCACGAGCTTGTGTTTGTAGCCTACTGCATTGTTTTTAGAAAAATGCACCAAAACATGTGTGATGAGATAAAATTGAGCGAATGTTTTAAGATGTAATATTTCATTGGCATAATATGCATAAATCAGACTATTCACTCCACTCTTAAGCAGTACGATTTTGAAATCAAATTATAATGATATGCAATAATTTAAAAAAAGAGTGGTTATGAAACGGATTAATTCAGAAATTCAGAATTGGTTGAATTTTAACAGGTTTTCAATATTTTTTGTGCAATTTCTTGGTAATTTATAGCTTATTCTCAACCAATGTTATTACATTTTTTTTTATTTGTCTTCCATATTCTATTAAAAACATTTTGGGAGTTCATCTTGCCATCTGCAGAGAAAACGATTACTCACAGCTCTAAATTTATTAAACTAATCTTATGTTATGAATAGATATGAGCAGGAGTAGGATGACCGACCTTTATTTAAGGTTAATCTAGGTAAGTCAAGGCAAAACCGAGCAGAACCTTCCCACACACGGCAAACCAGAATCAAACACAGACTGACCCAAAAAAAGACCTAAATCAAAGCAGGTCAAATCACATAGATGAGAAACAGCTGGTGAGGGTAGGCCAAAACACAAGAGCAGCAGGTGATTGGACACAGGTATCAGGGTCTGGCAATCAATTACAAAAAAGGTGGGAAAACCCAGCGACAGGAAGTAAGACAGTCATGAAAAAAGAAGTGTGTTTTTGCAACCGAACCGAAAACACAAAAACCATAACTATAATATTCTTAAATCTATGGAATGATGTGTAGGCCAGCATATCTTTGCAGTACAGAACTATAAATATTTACAATGTGTTTTTGGCACACATTTAACCATTAGTGTTCTGTAATTTGAGTAGGCAACATTGCAAATTTGAATCTGACACTCAAAACAGTCCCTAACAAATGCCCTATGTTCTCGTGTTTCAGTAATGTTTGGTTGATATCAAAGTGCCCAGCTTGAGGCCCTTAATGCAAGTGATGACTGCTTTCATATCTCTCCATCTTGCCTCTTCCTCTCTAAGTTTCTCTCCTTCTTTCTCTTTCAGTCACTGTGTCGATCAAGCTGCTGAATTCCTGCTGTGGGGTGATTGGCCTGAGGGAGTCATCATCTTCGTAAATCTTCACAGAGGAAGTGGAATATGAAATTAAAGACCAATGATGATGACTAAGACTAACGGTCTGCTGTGTTCAGTGGGTTTGTTTGTCTTTATACTGTACTGACCTGACCTTAACTGTGTTATTTGTCAGTGTTGGACTTTTAGAGCCAATGTGTCTCACAGATGTGTAGGTGTTTACTGCCCAGTGTTGCTCACTGCCATGCTAATGTGTTGATGCGGGGTGCTTGACACCATTGCCCTTCTTACGGAAGAAAAAAATCCTCTTTTATAATAATTTAATGAAGCCTTCTACCTTGACCTTTACATTCTTATTGCAAAATGTTATCTGCCAGAAATGAAATTATGTGCACAAAAAGATTTTGGGTATGGAAGAAACATAGCATCAGTGTAGATCAATATAATCCAATCATATTTTAATTGTTTTATCATTATAGAAAGAACAGTAAAGATAAGGGTCTGCCCTATGATTCAAGGCCCTAAGCAAGACTTGGTTTGTGGCCCAGGGCTTTCATAATGATACACATTAAAAATGAAAAATACCTTGATCTACATGTTGTTGCTTTTCCTTGTCTGTATGATCAAATATAAGCCTGTCATGGCAAAATAGCAGCACTTATTATTGTGTATTTATCGTCTCGGTACATATTTGTTAAATGAAAAGTGACGAAAATAAAAAGAATTTGGTCAGATTTAATGTGAATAAAAAGTACATTTCAAATAGAGTCACTGCAAATAGTGCGAAATAACTATATTAAAGGAACCGTTAAACAATTAAACATAACATGTAAGTGTGTAAAGTATGCTGTATATACACACTGATACTGAAAGGTAGTGTTACTAGTAATAGTAATGATATGGACATTTATCAAATACAATATAAGAAAGATATTAAATACATAACATGAGCAGCTGTATTTCTTTTACTGATAATCTCTCAGAAATATATTATATTGCACATAGAATTGGTAGTTTCTGAGGTTTGGGGGATAAACTCATGCTCAAAATAAATATAAGTATTTCTTAAGTCTTTATATATTTCAAGAAGTAAGAGCCCTGAAAATATTGCTGGTAGCCTAATATGCTATGCTGAGGCTTATTATATTTTATGTCAAAAACACATCAGTTCAGCAACCTGAATGCAATCTTACAACATACCTAAATAAAGCTTTTGCTGGGGATGAGGTTTAAAAGAGAAATAAAAGAAAATATAGTTGCAGGAACTTCAATGTTTTATAGAAAAACACAAAACCCAACACACAACTGACGGGAAGAGACTTAACAGACTAGTACAGAAGGCCAGCTCCTTCAGTGACGGACTGCTTCACCTGCGGTGTCACACACAGAGATACCGCAGGATTCCTGTCTGCAGCGGTCAGGCTGTATAACCAGTGGTGGGTAGAGTACTGAAAATCTGTACTCAAGTAAAAGTACAATTATTTCCTTCAAAACCTACTCGAGTAAGAGTAAAAAAGTACTTTGTTATAAAGTTACTCAAATTACAAGTTACTTTTTTTTGTATTGGAGTGCTTGGATCAGTGAAAAAGACATAACGCGTGAGTGAGTAAGTGAGAGAGAAAGAGATGCATTTTTAAACATTTCTTCAGGCCCCGGCCGTGGCGCAACTGGCACCGTACGCCGGCAACCCGGGTTCGATTCCCGACCCATGGTCCTTTCCAGATCCCACCCCGACTCTCTCTCCCACTTTCCTGTCACTCTCCTATCTGATTAAAGGCAAAAAGCCCCAAAAAATAACTTAAAGAAAAAAAAAACATTTCTTCACAAGTTGCTTCATTGTGTGTATTGTTCATTAAACATCTACAAATATATGCTTATTAAAATCAACAAACACAAGACCGACAATAACACCATATAGGCCATCAAACAAATGCTAAAAATGTAATGTAATTTCAACTACCAGTGAAACACAGGCTGGCAGAGAGAGAGAGAATAAGAAAGGGGGAATGAGATTGAATTACTGAGTAAACTTTTTGTTCAGTTTCACCAGTAGCTGGTTTTCAAAATTCTTGCCCCGTAGTCTTGCTCTTCTGCTTGTGAAGAGCAGCCCTCCACAGCTGAACAGCCGTTCGCACGCTGCAGAGGCAGGAAGTGCAGTGTTTATTTTTATGGACTGTTTCTTGAGAGCAGAGAATCAGTAAAGAAGGTCCATTTTTTCAGAAGAACAGGACAGGTAGCCTTCCAATTCATTTGTTTTCTTGACCTTCATACTGGAAAAGAAGTCGTCATCCTCTTCTGGGTCTTCCTCAATTTCTGCCTCGGATTCAGTGTGTCGCCTGATGTAGTCCAGCCCTGTAGAAATGGACAAGACATACAGTATGAGTATATATTATATTATATATTATTATTATAATATATATATCCCTATTTGTAAAGCAACCTTGGGTACCATGAAAGGCGCTATATAAGTTTAAGTTATTATTATTACTATTATTATATATTATATACTCATATATTTTCCCTGGCCATCTCTAAAATGTAACACCAATCCTTGTATTTAGTGTTTAACAAACCTTACCGAGCCTGAAGATGTTTTTCTGATTTATCCACTTGTTTTAAAATTTTGGAGTATTGCCACAGCAATAAGCTCCGGGTCCTTTTTTATTTCCTTTTTTATAAGCGCTTTTTCAGATCGTGGTGCAGACAATGGAGGAGTGGGAGGCAGACCTTCACTGATGACTCCATATTCACCAACTTCTCTTCCAGAAAGTAGAAGATAGGTAGTAGCCAGCCCATGTAGGCGTTTGTCTCTGACTGGAGAATGTTCAGCGCTGCTGCCAAAGGCTTCATAACAGCGACATACTGCTCCAGGAAGGACATCTCTAGAGGGCTGAACCTTACATTGAAGGAGAAGAAGAAATTTAGTATTAATTAACAAGAATGAACAAAGAACTAAGTGAGTGAAAGAGTGTGTTAGTGAGTGAGGGAGGATGAGTTAGACAGGTGGATGACAGTGTTTGTGTAAGTGAGAGAGAGTGTGTGTATCTGAATGAGAGTGTGAGTGAGTGCATGAGTGAGAGAGAGAGAAAGAGAGGGTGTATGAGTGTGTGTATGTGTGTATGAGAGAAAACATTCAGTGAATTAATCTTACATCTTGACTTTGAATTCTGAGCAGACATTCCTCAAGGCGTCGTCACCTTTTTCTTTGTAAACACGCTCTAACCTCTGAACAGCCAGGAACGTAGAATTCCAACGTGTGGGGATGGGCCTGATGAGTTGGAGATCACACCCTTGGTCGATAATTGTGCTGCCTGGCTAGAACGGCCAACTTTTTTCCAGAAAGCAGAACATTTGGCGAATGTTGAACGGTACACACGTTTGAAAGTTTATTTTCCGCTCCTTCACACATGTCTGCAGTTGCTATCAGATTAAGCAAATGGCAAGCATATTTTTGGTGTGGTGGTAGCAGAACGTCTTGATGGGTATCTGCGTCTAGGATACTACTCATGTTGTGAAAGACAACATCTTCAGAATCATCCTCATCGTCTGTCTCATCGTTATCCTCCAGCTCAGGGGAGTGCTCACAAAACCCCCTAAAGGCCTTCAAAAAGTTAGATCCACTGTCTGTAGTTGTTTTAACTACTTTGTTCTGGATGTGGTACTCCCTATGAACATCATCGGGTGCAGACACGAGGACGTCAAATGTGTGTGACCCTTGCAGGGGTCGACATGCAAGGGCAGCTAAACACCTCTGGAGGCTGACCTCATCAATCCAATGGCAGGTGACACCGAGGAAGCTGCGGTGATGAGCTGTCCAGCAATCTGTTGTGGTGGCCACATAATCAATGCAGCTCAGTGCCTGCTTTAACTTGCTTTTCATGCCCTCACACGCCATATTAATTCTCCCCCTCAGAGTTTTCCTTGTCATCACTGAAGATGTAGGGCTCAATGTTGTAACGAGTTCTTTGAAGGATGGAGACTCAACAAGGGAGAAAGGGAGCAACGCATCACAGATAAGGTTAACAATGAGTTGGTCCACATTTATCTGGGAAACTACCATCCTCGCAGGAAGTTTGGCCTGCACTGCATTCCCAGTATTTTGGGGTCTTGGATCTTGGGTCTTGGATCTTGACATGCACACTTTATAAAGATGTATTTTCCCTGGGTGCTTTCTCTGTAATGGAAGCACAAGCAAAAAAACTACCATTAGGACACAGATAGGGTCATGCTGGTTGTATGCACACATATTTGGCATCCAGGATATCCACTTTTATTTTCCTTAAACCCTGTTACAAAAACACTTAAAGCTGAGACAACCCGACAAGACTAGACTATATATAGATCTGATATCAGATCAACTGCAGAGAATTGCTTGATGTGATACAGGACAGGACATCTGCTTTAGTTATATCAGATAGCACTATAGGCTAAGATCACAGACGTGTTATACATTGGGCCGACTTAAACTCATGCTGCTCAAGTTTACAAAATTAAAAGATAATCTCCAAAAGTATTTCATTGCACAATTTTCGTTTTACTTAAAAACATGTACCCCTGGAATGTGCAATATCATTACTCCTGCTAAATATTAAGTTACATTATAGCATATTTATAATTTGGCGGAAAAGCGGGAGAAGATGGATGGATGGATGGATGGGTGGATGGATGGATGGATGTATCAGGTTAAAGAGCAGACAGCCATAGGGGACTAAGCTAAGCATGTTTAGCTGTAAAAACCCACATTTTGTGGCCTTTGGACTTTCATCAATATACCATCATAGAGTGTTCGTAAATCTTTGTCAAAATGAAAAAATACTATACCTGTTGTTTATCAGTCCGCAGGATAATGTGAGAGATGATAGAAATGATAGTAGATGTAGACTGTAACAGTATGCATGTGATTAGTTGGATAGTGATGGCTTACGTTAGGAGTTGAAGTTGTAAGCTAGTTAGCTCGCTAGCTAATTCAATAGTATGTCACAAAAAGTAACTTTCACACATTCCCACGGTTTACTTTTTCAAATGTTATTTAGTTTGTTGACTCAATTATTACCAGGTTGTGTTAAATATTGTATAGGAGAACAGAATGATCAACAACTACATTTTTAACTTAGTTTGATATTATATCCCTAAACTTTACTGTTGGGTCTCATCAGTTTTATTTCCAGCAGCGGAAAACTATGTTTTTCAGCAGAAACATCAAAGATGAATGCCAGGGTTGTTGAAAGCTTTGAATAGTCTACAGCGGGGCTCCACAGGGTCTGGACTAAACTCAAGATCAGGACCAAACTTTAAAATGAATCTGGACCAGACCATGTGTCCCCTATGTAGGGTTTGAGCGTTGCTGGTGGGATTGCACTAAACGTCAATCCCACTTATGGCACAGGCTAAATTATGTCAGTATTTCATTATACACTTTTTATAAACGTTAGCTGTTGTTAAACACAATGTGATCTTTCTTTTTTAAATTCATTTTCTTTTTGACAGTTTTAGTGGTAATTTCCAGTACTCCTGTTCTTCTTTTATTCCCATATTTTTAAACTGATTTTATTATTATTATTATTATTATTATTATAGTCGACTTGCTAACAAAATTTGGCCCTTTAGTGAAGCCACAGTGATGACAAGCCCCACCCCCTAATTGAATAGCTACGGCTAATTAGTTTCAGATGCTTTCAACTGTCGATGATAATCACAGCTCTATTATGTTTGCATTGAAACAAGCAAAGTAAAAAACACTTTAGTTAAACAGGATTTAATTCTCACACTAATGTAAAAGCAGCTACGAAAAGCAGAGTGTGAAAATGTTTTGCAGTTGCTGTCACCAAATAAGAATTGAATTTGATAATATTACGACACTCAAAACAGATCTTTATTGACAGCCTAAATTTGAGCCATCTTTATACTTTGTACCAATCACACAACATGAACTTCAGCGATATCTTTTTTTTTCAATTCATTTTGTTTTATTTCATACCAACTTGAAACGTTTACTTCATTCAAATATAATAATTATTCATTATTGTATTAGTTAAACAACAATAATGATATATACAAACAAATATGGTGAATGATACTACCTAGTGTCGCCTCAAAAAGTCAACTCTCAAGAAAATGGTCTCAATGACATAAGATAAAAAATAACATTGCTATATTTGATATCTCATTAGATCTTTGTGCAAATTATATATTTATATTGTAAAACAATAATAAGTTAAACATAACAGTAGTAGTTTTACCTCAAAATTCTTATTTTATCATGCATAGTACATGCTAAGAGTGGCACTGATATCTTGATGTTTAGCAGTTATGTTTACCATGTTCATTAAAGTTTATCAGTGATTTAAACATCATTCGTTTTTTGCAGGAATTAGCCATAAACCATAAACCATAAAATAAAAATGTTGTCACGATAAGGAGGTGGAGGTGGGCATGGCGGTGTAACACAAATTCAATGGCAATTCGTTCAGTAGTTCTGGTGCATTTACACTCAGACCCATAACCTCATGGTGACGCTAGGGGTAAAAAAAAAAAGGATAAACGAGGGTTAGCGTTAGGGTCATCTTCTGGGAACATTTATGTACTATAAAAGTTATTTGCAATCCATCCAGTAGCTGTTGTAATATTTGGACCAAAGTGACACTGCCTGTGATATTTAATTTAGCTGCGCTTGTGGCATGACTCAAGGGATGTTCAGAAATTCAGGGTTAAGAAAGTCATATTTTTGTACAGCAGGAAGATTAATGAAAACCTTTGGCTGTCCAAACTCCCAGCAAGAACAGTGAGTCAACAGTGTGTTTCACAATAAAAGTGCCTTCCTCTTAACATGAGACGACACTGAACCTCGCAGCCAACAATGAGTAAGCAGGCTAAGAAAAACAACTACGCATCAGGTCCCTGACAGGGGGACAAAAGTCAGCCGTTGCTCAGTTGTGATGTGAGCACTCATCCTGTGGTGACTTTTAGGTGCTACTTTGAACAGATCAGAGATTGGGTAAACAAAGGCTGACAGTGCTGGAGACGCCCGCTGCACTGTAGAGAAAGAAGACTGTTTTCCCTGACAGTTTGTATTCTGCACTCATCTCAGCTTGTCTTTCCTTTTTCAGCTTTTGGCAACCAATATTTTCCATTTTTCACTTTACATATCTTTGCCCCTCGTATAGAATTTTAAATATTTGAATTCGCTCTACTTATTATTCCCTTCCTTTAAATTATAATGTCGTCGTCTTTCTATGCAAGTGCAGAAAAGGAACCTTTCCAACCTTCCCTTTTCTTTAGAATCACAAAAAGAGTGACCTGGTTAATTTTTAATCACTTGAATGCGGATTTGTGTATCCTCGCGGTTCAGTCAGATATCCCCTTGCAGAGGAGCGCTGAGAGAAAAAGGATGAGCTGCTCTCCAGTGGATATAGTATCACCAGTCTCCATTTCACTGCAAAACAAGCTTCTTTTTCTTGGCAAGTGTCCTCTTTACTGCTTCTTGGAAATTCAACCAGGTTCTTTTGAGAATATGCTCCTCAATATGAGGTTTAATGTGTACTAAAAGCTATACAAAAATCAGAAGAGACTCATTCTTTGATGGAAACATTTATCAAGATATGCATACTGTGATGAATAGTTTATGGTGATTAGACCTCATCGTAATATCATTATTTCTTAATGGGAAGGTGCAGCCGTAAGTACAATATCAAACCCTTCCCCGGGTCTAGACACTGGTGGGGATGTTGATGGGATTAAGAGGGTGTTTAAGATCTAGGTTTGATGAGGAACGGACTTCTGATGAGCTCAACTTGGGCACTGGGTATGATGACTTCGGTGAATGATATGGATGAAAGCCACAGCAATATAACCTGAAAGAGAGGGGGACAGATTTAACGTTTGATAGAAGCATCATGATGTGCTTCTTTGAGATTGTGTAAAACGAGGATCGTTAACTGAAAGAGGGAAGCCTATAACCAGTTGATAAGAAGCAGCTGAGGACAGAGAATTGAGACTACATGAGTGCCATGGTTGTCCTATTGCTGTAACCTACTCTTCATTACTCAATCAAGGGCCATAAAGGAAGTTGGATTTTCAAGTTCAATTTAGCAGCTGGAAATATTGTTTCCTACTTTTCCCTGTCATAGTGTGCCCCATGGTGTTTCCGATCACAATGGGATTACATAACAATTAAGCCTTCATATCGCCAGGGGTTAAACGTTTTTTAATGTTTAACGTTTAACCCCCACCCCCCAGGCACTTCACCTCAGCTAGCTAAAATTTTGCCTAGGGCAGCACATTGGTCAGGGCCGTTGCTGCATATCAGTCCACCTAAGCGGAAGATCTATTTCAGCATCTCAACCAATATTAGCTAAATCAAATGAATTCAGAGGGAAAATAACTCTTAATTCTGGTTTGAGCGCATTTTAGAATTTTTCTTTTAAATATCCGCTGATTTACAGGCATCTCTTTTCTAATGTAGGTCAATGGGATAACATTTTATAACGTTGATACATGGATCAACATGGAAGTTGTAATACCACTGTTTAACCAGAACGGACATTTGTTTCACCGTCCTGCACGCTTGAAATTGTTGCCATTGTAGAGTTAAAAATGATTTTCACTTAGACGTTGATTGCCGCTGACTCACAACTAATCAGATAACAGATGTATCAACCGATGAAAGCTAGCAGAGGAAATAACCATCGAAAATAAACTAACAATGTGTTTTCACCGCAAGGTCTATGCCCAACCTCATGGTGAGCATAGAGCAAATCATGTATCATGTGAATGAAGCTTAAGGAGTGGGTGCATGATCTTGAGAGAGCTTCTGCACACACATTATGTTCAATAAAATATTGGTATTAATTATCTATGTAAATAATGAGTTGCCATTTATTTCAAAAATGTTCATAAATATTCCATTTTAGGTCAGTTACAAAATTCCCATCAGCTTTTTGTGCCGCCTCTCCCTGCTTTGGTTTCACAAAACTACTGCTAACTTGTGTTGATTGTGTAATGGAATGGACCCGACTAACCAGGATATTCAGAGGTGCTTACAAGTTTCCCTTTGCCTGCAGCTTCCTACATCTCTACATGTTGTAGAGATGTAGAACCCAGTTTGACAGGCACCAAAATCCCGCGCTCCAAGCCAAGGCTGAATACCTGAGAGTTCCAAATTGAAGGGATTCTTTTTATAAATCATTTCAGATAATAAATAACTGTTGTACTTAATGTAATGATCTATTATGGCCACAGTTTGTGAAAAGGCAAAAGACAAAGACTTGAAATTAAAACAATTTATTAGTTTATAGGATTTTTGCTCTTTTTAAATCACTTAGGAGCACACATTGAACAAAAACTAGATTTATTCTTGAAAAAAGACACATGATTTTATCTTGAGCCTAGAGAAAAGATTTTAATCATGTTCTTAGGTCAACTAAAAGTTAAGAAATAATGCCACAAAAACACGAAACAGCAATTAAAGTCGTTTCTGCTTCTACATGAACGATCCAGTCCAGTTCATCGCTGTATGCTAATAGCTAACCAGGCTAAGCTGCAGGCACCACAGGCTGCTCTGGGAACACTGTCAATCCCTAAAGAGGATGCACTTAAATCTCTCCCACATGCTTACTGTGTCCCACTGAAACATGCATAGTGGGGGTAAAGGGAATGTGTGGAACTGTTAAATGGATACATCAAAAACAGTGCAGCAGTGAAGTTTGTGTTGTCTTAAATCTTAAACTACAGTTTATTTCACAATTTGTAACTGAATTGTATTAATGTCAATTAATCTATGTGTAAATAGCCAAATCCACCATGTAAATTGAGTGAAAGCTTTCTTGTTCAGGTAAATCTGTCTCAATCTTGAGATTGTGTAAGCCCTTGACTCTACCCACACAACTACTCAACAGTGAATTCCATAACGCAATAACGCCTGACGCCATCGATGTGGTGGTAGACAATATTGAATGAATGGCTAAAGTTGTGGGAAATAAGAGGAGCTTCAAGTGGATGAAAACCTTGAATTGAATTAATGTGACATTCAGCAGCTGTTTGTCAGGAAATATAAGATAAATACCCAACAACTAGTCCCTTTTTGACAGACGGTGTGAATCACTGACACGTAAGGGACTCCCTATTTTTTTATTTTATTGTATTTGACATAATTTAGATCTGTGTATATACTGTATGTCTTGTGAGGGAAACTAAATAACAATAAAAGGTCAAAACTAAAAAATAAGCATTTCTTATTCTTATTATTCTTATTCTTATCATGCAATACATGATCAATCCATTTGTTTGCTAGGTCAAAGTTTTAGAGTTCACATGTATTGTATGTACATGTATTTATACATATACTAATATTGTATTTTCATTTTGGTCATCCTTGTGCTGTTTGTACTGTTACCTGTCCTTTTCCTTTTCATTGCTGTTGCTGTTCAAGATTTAAAGGCATCATTGTTATTGTTACAGCCCAAGTGTTGTAATTAAAAAGTCCCAGTCTCCTCCCACAGTGCAACACATGTACATACACATGTCGCTCTGTCACCTGATTTCACCTCCAGGGATTAATAAAGGGTTATCTTTCCTTGTAACTGATGGATAAGCATCTCTCTGGATTGCCTTGGTATGTATTCTATCAGATTGTTGATGCGTCCTGTTGTAAACATCAGCTCCAGGACTGGGTTTCTCTGGAGTTGGCGCTTACAACAACTTCCGTCATGGATGTGAATCTTGCAGGGCTGTGTGTTGACCTTGGGGGCTTGCAAACAGAAAGGTTAGGGACAGTTAAATCACTTATCTGAGGAAGGACAGTATGTTCTTATCACCGTTCATATAACACTATCATCCCAAGATGAACAAGAGCATCAGTGGTTTCAGCAACCAAGTCCTTCCACCTGTAAAATGGCCCTGTATTCTTTACAGGATGAAGGGGAAAAAGCCTATATTGGAAAAGATGGAACCAGAAAGTGTTTGCTAAATAAATATGATACAATTAGATGATTATCAAACCAACTCCCTTTTTCAGTTGATGTAGTTGGATAATGACTAATCAAGTCATCAAATAATTGTTTCAGCTCTACCAGTGAAGACCTTTTTTTAATGAATTTGTGTAATTTAGGACTATTTATTCAAGTATTTTGAAAAGGCCCTGTAATGTGTCAGATCCAACGTTACAGCAATACAAGAAACAGACCAGAAATGTAAGCAGAAAGCAGAAACAGGATACAAATATTACAAAAATAATAACCAATTATACCCCTTTAGAAAACTGTGTAAAGAACAGTGTGCATACATTAAAACATGTGTGCATAGTGGATTATACATTTCATGTATTTCATATCTATTTTAGATGCATGGTACGGCTATATTGTACATGTTCTGCAAGTTCCTGGATGCTCAGCAGATTAATAAGACAATACTTTAAGGCCCAAAACTAGAGGAGGTCACTTTCAAGAGCTTGAACAAATGAAACAACAATTGTTATACAATAATATGTTCATCTCTCCTCTTGTTGTCCCTTTTCTTTTCCTTCTTTTTATTTTCATTTGTATATATTCCTTTTTTCCTTTGTTATGAGTAAGTATTAGTTATCTTAATTGCAAATACTTTTGGTATCCAGTGTGAAAGAATTATAATAAAAACTAGTTTTTCCATTTCTGTTGAGTACTTAATGCTTGTTGTTGTTTTTGGTTTTTTTGCATGTTATTTATATTGTTGCGTGTTATGTCTTTTGCTGGAAACAGTTAAGACATTCTTTAAAATAAAAAGAAATCTAAACAAAATGTATTTGTGATAGTGTGTATTTAGAAATGTTGTTCACTTGCTACCAGATTTGTCCCTTGAGAGAATCAAATAAATCAAAAGACATCTTAAAACATATTTTCAATTGTGTCCCTAAGGCTGATTGTGAGGAGTAAGTATGAGTAACTTTCTAAAAACTACAGGGCCACATGAATCTCAGTCTTGAGAAGATACACTACTGTATGTATTCGAGATCCTTTTCGAAAGATGTACATCTTCCATTGGGGCTGAGAGCTGCAGACAGTGTAGGGAAATCAGAAAGTATTGAGGGACGGACTAACACTCCCACAGAAGAAAAACAAAGCTGTCCGTATCTTTTAAATAGATTCAATTCAGAAAGGCTTGATAAGGATAATTGAATAATAAGAGCGCTGATATCGCTCAGCCAGTATTTCACTGCACTAGGTTTGTTCACATTCCATAAACATTGTTTTTAATAAAAAGTAAAATCAACCCTAACTCACACAAGCATCTAATCTGCATTTCATTCATTTGGCATTTGCTTTTAACAAACATTTGGAGAACTTTGGAGGTCAAAGGTCACTCTGATAAGGCAGCGTCTCACATGTGACTCTTGATGTACCATAAATCACAATACAACATTCAATGGAATATTTAGCAACACCGTTAATTCTTTGATTGTTTACGTTATATAGTCAAAGTATCTTTCAAATGCTGCATTTATTTTTAGAAAAAGGAAATCCTGCCGCATACTGTGTGTTGCTCTGAGTCGTCAGCATGTTAAATTGTTATTATCATTAATTTATTTCATTCTACCACTGGAGGGTGCCGAAACAAATCAGACATTAAACAATATTGGCTTTAAATATACTATAGTTGTAGGTTGTCAAACTATTTTTGAAACCAATGAGATGAAATAAAACACAACTGTCAGGGTTGGGGAAACTGGACCCAAGTGCAGTAAATCAAGGGGAAGCAGGTAAGGGTCAAAAACAAAAAGCGAGCTTTATTCAAAAGCTGTTGATGAAAACACGAATCAAGGGGAACACCGGACATGAAAAACTTAGCTTCAGACATGAAGGGCGACAGGAACAGGCAGGTAACATGGAAGGGATCAGGGAAGAAATGACGACCGAACAACAGACAAAAGGGAAACAGGGACTAAATACACAAGGGTAATCACAAGACGAGAGACAGCTGGAAGAGGGAGGAGAAACACAGGGCAACAGGTGAACACAATGACACAATCAGGTACAGAAGGGAAACGCAGACAGGAAGTGAAGCTTAACGAGTGACACAAGAGGGGAAAACATTTCAAAATAAAACACAACACAAGGACATGACAGACACGAAACAAGGATCATGACAACAACTTTATAATCTAATCCTAAATGACGGATATTCCATTTTGTTAGGGGTTAAAAGATGAACTTCGGGAGTGTTGAGCACAAACTGGGTTGTTTGCTAACAGTGTGCTCACTTTATTAAACGCTGAGTGTGCCAGTTCATACATTTAAATGCATCGTGTCAAGAGCATTCTTGGTTTTTCTGCCATTTCTCTGTAATTTGCACAGTATGCATTCAATAGAGACATTGTGCTTCACCCTCCCTCCTCCTGTTGTACAAATCCTTAAACAAGCCACCAGATGGTCTCCCCCAGGAAACAGCCACCACGGGGATGTACGTTGAGAAAAGCAGCTAATATTAGACATATAAGAGCGTTTCTCAAGGTACTTCCACGAACAGATGGCATGAAAGCATCTCTGACTCTCAGAATAATGTAAATGTAACCCCACAGAATCTTTCAGCACTGGAGACTGTAGCACGGAGGTGAGTGTAAAGAACACATGTAGAACCCCCTTTTTTTTGACCAGACTAACAGCTTGACATTTTTAGATTTTTCACACAAACTTGTTTAAATATGAGGATAAAAGGCACTTATTTTCCAAAAACTCTTTCATTGTGTTGCCACCAAAAAGGTTGTAAAGAATGGAAATAAAACATAGAGAGAAGTTAAGCCCTGGCTATGTTTTCACCTCCACAGCTCACCAATCACAACACCTGTGAGTGTGAATTACCGATCATCACTTTTAGAAATGGTCCATCATAGCCAGATATCACATCTAAGACAGGAGTGGATCTGAATTACATTTGAGTGTTTCTTCAATTCAATGGGTTGTTTAGATGCAACATATTTGATTGTTCACCAACATTTTATATAAAAACATAATTTAAGCTAAGTAGATTTACCCAAGCACAATTCTGAGATACTTGTACTTTACTTGAGTATTTCCATTTTATGCCACTCTGTACTTCTACTCTACGACAAACCAGAGGTAAATGGTGTACTTTTACTCCACTACATCTATTTAATACCTTTAGTTACTTTTCAGATTCAGATTAATGATGTGAAATAAAATCAACACTTAAATCAGACTTTAGTTCACCTGGAGTAAATTCACAAGCTACCCTGCAGTATACAATCTAATAAAATACTAGATAACCCATTAATGATCAATAATTATTATCAAAACATATCATATATATTATTCTGAAATGGACCAATCTGCAGAATGAGTACTTTTACTTTTGGTACTTAAGTAGATTTTACTGCTAATCATTTTGTACTTTTACTTGAGTAACATTTTGAATGCAGGACTTTTACTGTAACAGAGTATTCCTACACTCTGATACTTATACTTTTACTCCAGTACAAGATCTGAGCACTCCTTCCACCTCTGGCTTTAAGCAGGTCTATTTTAATATATTAAAGACAGTGGTATATTAAACGTTCGTCTAAGCATAATCTAAAGCAGGGACTATATGTGTTCTGTCTTTTATATGTTCCTCTGTCCCTGGATGTGTGTGCTTTTGTTTTTCGTATTTTAAAAATAATCCACTGCATGTAAAGACGTGTTGTTAACTGTAGCCAGAAGTGATTTGTTTTTTTACTGTATATATCTGTGAGATAAAAAGAATCTTATGCTGAATCATATATCTTTTTTTCTCTTTTGTCCTGTTCAGACCACCCAGACAGAACCATATCTGAATGTGTTCACGCCGGCTCACTGGAGCACAGGAACTAATCTCTCTGGAAATGCAGCTGTTAGCGGCGGCACATCTCACCACTACAGTGTCATACTAATCTCTGTGGGGTCACCAGTAGCCAGAAGCTTAATACCCTTAAACAGTGGCATGGTTGCTTTGCATAGTAATGGGTGTTTCTGCAGAACAGAGAAGAGAGTTAATTATACTGTGTAAGTCCTGGGCTGCAACCGGGAACATTGGTGCAGAAACTGAATGCTTTCAATTTGTCATAAAGAAACGTGTGAGTATGTGCGTAGTATAACCTAGTTTAGAGGAAAAGGCAAAGAGGAAGCCTGACATACTGTATAACTTAAGCTCTGAGCTTCAATTTATTGCCCACGACTGAACATTTGCAGGCATGTAAAACAAAGAAACCACAGAGCAACAAGGGTAAAGGGAATAAGCAATCTATAAATCAAGTGACAACATAAAACCTAGAGACCATTCCCTTTCAACCATCCCCATTAAATATAAACATTTATCGAGAAAACATCACTGGTTTTCACCATTTTTTCAATCTATTAGTGTTGTAGTCAAGACCACCTTAACCGAGACCAAGTCATGACCAAGACCGGAGTGTACCAAGACCAAGGCAGGGCGAGACCGAATCAAGACCGGAACCACACTAGGGTGAGTCCAATTACACAGTATTTACACACTGCAGAGTGTTTGTGGGCAGTTAACATTTTTGTGGTTTGTCTATTCATATTTAATTATCATTGAATTTTGCGACATCTTCACTTCAAGTCTGTTTGAGTGTGTGTGAACGGGGAAGGGAGAGGTGAGGAGGTAGCATCTGTTGACAACAGTCCCATGATTACAAACATTGCGGCGCATGAGTGCAAAGATCAGGAGTCTCGTGAGTGCTTAAAAATAAGTCAGTGAAGTAAGATTATTGCATTTGAAACAGGGCATTTTACATCCAGTCACATCCCCAGCCACAGCCACAGCCGTTTCCGAGACAAGATTGAGTACAAATGCAGTAGATTCCAGACAAGACCATGACCTTTAAAAAGTGACCGATCTCGAGTACTACAACACTACAATCTATTGACATGATTTGTCCTGTGCGAATGGAATAAGTATTAGTTATATACATTATACTATATTTATGAAAACAAAGCCTTCCTGTATTTGTATTTACAACAAGGATGTGAACAGGACTTTAAAACCTAGGTCCGGGACTCAAATCAGTTCTAGAGCTTACTCAACCAGTTTTAAAAGAGAAAACAATTGTGCAAAAAGGGAGGTTTTGAGGAGGTGTGCAACAGATGGAGAGAAGAAAGATGATGAAAGACGAGAGGATGTGGCAGTCTGTCCTAATCTTCATAGATTTTTAGAGTGTGCCGTGTTGTGTGATGTTTCTGGAAGAAGAAGCCTCAGGAGCGGAGAGACACAGGACACATCCATCTAATAAAGTAATAAAGCTTAGCCTAAGTTAACTGGGCATACACTCATTCACTATGCGGCGGCATTAATCAGCTCATTGTGTGCATTCTCTTTTAACCCATTATATTTCACCATATTCTCCAGCAGCCCATCATCGTGCTGCAGTCAAACTTTTAAATTGCTCACCTCTCCCCTGCAGTCAGCTGTGATTTCAGGTGTTTATGCTGCAGCCCGCCTCTACCCCATCCACTTCCAGTCATCACATCCAGTTACCAGCTAATGAGAAGACCTCATCACACCTCATCTTCATCTCCTCATCAAATCCAGATTTTCAACATCACCATCAGTGTCTAGTCCCCAGGGGGGGTGTTCCTATTATACTCATGGCTGCACTTCCCCCTTAAGATTTACAGTGCGATATCAGGATCGGGGTCTAATCACCAAACACAATTAACATTTCCATGGTGCATGCGTAAATAAATGTACTTTAAACGACTTTCTTGATTGAATTGGCCATTGTCTGTGATTATGTGTTTACTAACTGTGAAAACAATAGTGGAAAAATACACTGCCTGGCCAAAAAGAAGGTCACACACTCTAATATTTGTTGGACCGCCTTTAGCTTTGATTACGGCACGCATTCGCTGTGGCATCGTCTCCACAAGCTTCTGCAATGTCACAACATTTATTTCTGTCTTGCATTAATTTTTTGCCAAGATCTTGTACTGATGACGGGAGATTCGGACCACTGTGCAAAGTCTTCTCCAGCCCATCCCAAAGATTGTCAATCGGGTTCAGGTCTGGACTCTGTGGGGGCCAATCCATGTGTGAAAATGATGTCTCATGCTCCCTGAACCACTCTTTCACAATTTGAGCCCGATGGATCCTGGCATTGTCATCTTGGAACATGCCCGTGCCTTCAGGGAAGAAAAAATCCATTGATGGAATAACCTGGTCATTCAGTATATTCAGGTAGTCAGCTGACCTCATTCTTTGGGCACATAACGTTGCTAAACCTAGACCAGACCAACTGCAGCAACCCCAGATCATAGCGCTGCCCCCACAGGCTTGTACAGTAGGCACTAGGCATGATGGGTGCATCACTTCAGCCGCCTCTCTTCTTACCCTGATGCGCCAATCACTCTGGAACAGGGTACATCTGGACTCATCAGACCACATGACCTTCTTCCATTGCTCCAGAGTCTAATCTTTGTTCTCCCTAGCAAATTGATGCCATTTTTTCCGATTAGCCTCACTGACACATGGTTTTCTTACGGCTACGCAGCTGTTTAGTCCCAATCCCTTCATTTCCCTTCGCATTGTGCGTGTGGAAATGCTCTTACTTTCACTATTAAACATAGCCGTGAGTTCTACTGTTGTTTTTCTACCATTTGATTTCACCAAACGTTTAATTGATCACTGATCACGATCATTCAAGGTTTTTTCCGACCACATTCCTTCCTGGAAGATGATGTTTCCCCACTGTCCTTACAGTGTTTAATAATGCGTTGGACAGTTCTTAACCCCATTTTAGTAGTTTCAGCAATCTCCTTAGATGTTTCTCTGCTTGATGCATGCCAATAATTTGACCCTTCTGAAACAGATTAACATCTTTTCCATGACCACAGGATATGTCTTTGGACATGACTGTTTAACAAATGAGAAGCTACTCACTGCATCAGTTAGGGCTAAATAACTTGTTGCCAGCTGAAACATAATCACCCATGCAGTGATTATCCAATGGGAGGCTATTACCTATTTCCTTGGTTAAATCCAGGTGGTGACCTTTTTTTTGGCCGGGGAGTGTACAACAAGGGGAAGTTAGGTATAGGTTCAGATGTTCAGAACCTTGGTGACCTTGGTGAAGAGATAAGAGAAAGTGGGAGCACTGCCAGCGCACACATTACAAACTGACTGGCCAAAAGTAACTGAAGCGCACATTCATTTACGAGAAGATGAGATGTTTAGTCCAAAAGCAAGACTTTAGAACTATTTTGGTTCTGACTCTTATTTCAAACAAGTATGGTTTACCTTTTGTTTAGTGGTTTAGTACGACAACCACTAGGCATGTGTATCCCTTCCTAAGGCAGTCTGACCACTCGAAGCACCAGCTGACCCTACCAATGGGGGGGAGAAAGATGATAGTAGGAGTGGGTGACACATGGGTGAACCTTCTTACCCTTTGGGAAAAGCTGAGAGAGTGCCGCTCCCACGTCCATGTCACAAGCATCAACCTCTGTGATGAAGTCATGCAAGAATCCAAGAAGTCTCGCTTTGAATCTCACAATGCTCCTCCTTGACAACGTGTCATCCAGCCTCTCTTCACTCTTGTAAAAAATGTCATTTAAATACACAGAAAAACAGTTCAACATGTCTTTGAGCTGTTTCCTGAGGCCTGAAACACAGCCGTAGCATTAGTCAGACCAAATGTCATCACCAAATATACATAATGGCAAAGAAAGACCTTGAAAAGTGAGTGCAGTTGTCAGCCCGTAAGAAGATGTCATTAATCACTCTTAGTGCTACATTTGCTCTGCTGGGGACAAAAGGCAGCTTGGAAGTGTTTTAATTATGTGAACCTTTGATGATCTCGAGCTGCTATTTCAATTTTTCTTAATCTAGAATTTAAGAGATTAATGGATTTATAACATTTAGTTTAGTTATTTAGTTGGTTTGGACAAAGAGCGCAATTTTTAAGTAAGATCAGAAACAGCTTTCCTTGCTGAGTATGTTTACGAGGAATTTGCCTTGGTGTACATGGTGCATACATAAACACAGTTAAAGATCACATCACAGCTCTCAAAAGGGTTTCATATTTTTTTAAGTGTTGTCAGCTCATCCCTTACAACA
>NC_086357.1:5621218-5671069 GCF_036324505.1 Eleginops maclovinus | reverse complement strand
CAGCATTATCAGTTTCTCTGGTTTTAGTATTTATAGGTTTGTCTTTGAATGAAATGTGTTTTTTTTTAAAAATTGTATTCTATAAACTACTGACAACATTTCTCTGTGTTGGAATTCAATAGACACTGAAATGGCTGCCATACATGTAGAGATAAAGATTTAAGAAACATTTGGAGTGGTCTCTTAATTTTTTCCAGAGTTGTATCTAAATGTTTGTGATTGGGCTGTCCACGACATGTAAGGGGCATAGGTTTTTGTGATGAAATTATTGGAGCAAAGAACCAGAACACAAGGAGCACACAGGAAAGCTTCAAGCTAATGTCAGACATGGAGAATGTATTTATTGTTACAGCTGGAGAATTGACATATTGACATATGCAGAAACACTGTAGTGACACAGCCTCTTCCGAACCAACTCGAATGCTCTCTTCCCCTGTGTAATTAAAGGGGCCCTATCATGCTCATTCTCAAGTTCATATTTGTGTTTAGTGCCTCTACTGTGACATTTTTATGTGCTTAAATGTCCAAAAAGCTCTTTGTTCTTCTCATACTGTCTGTGCTGCAGCACTTCTTTTCACCCTCTGTCTGAAACCAGAGCCCAGTCTGCTCTGATTGGATAGCTGGCCGGCTCTGTTTTGATTAGTCAACTGCTTAGAGATATAACGTTCAATTCTTTAGAGCTCTTTCCAATAGAAGGCTTACATAGTGATGTCATTATGTTACAGAAGAAAACAAAGGAGTCCAATGATGGCATTTCAGGCAGGGAGTGTGGGAGAGAAACTCCCTCTGGAGGTGCACAAAAACTGATATAAAACACTACAGGAAAGGGAAAACAAAACAAAAAACCTAATAGGGCCTCTTAAACCACTCCTTAGAGTATAAGGTGGATCCTGGCAGGGTCAACCTGTCCAGTTATTGTCTGAAGAAATGATTAACAAGTCACAGCTGTGGTTGAAGCCTAAGCACTAAGTCCGGTAGAAACAGCTCCCCCAAAGCTGTTTGCCTGTGCTTGTAAATATAGAGGAGTGAGATGGAAAGTAAAGTCTAAAAGTGGCAGTTTTCTGGTTTTCCTGTTTGTTGTTTCCAATATTTTTTATTTAGAAATTCTCAGATAATAGCACGAGGAGTTCTACAATTCTATGGATTTGCAGGACTAGCTTTGGTTGCACCTTATTAAGATGCTCCCTTTTATAAGTATTCTTAGGATTTGCTGCAAATAGGCAATCTTGCAGGATCCCTATAAATTGTAAACAAAGTTCATAGTACATCTGACCTTGTCACACAAATAGTTATCCCCGGATGAGTAGGTGGACATCTGGGCTGTCCACCATGACCTTAATCTGGTTAAGTAGCAGGAAGTTAATGTATATATGACATTTGAAATAAATCAATATGTAATAAGTAATTGGTATACAGGCATCAATGTTATCCTTGTTTGTACATTTTGTTTAGCAAAAATCAATGAGACTCATATTACACTAAATCAATGCAAGAGGTCTCAGTGCCTACTAGATTAGAGAACAAGAGCGCAGAGATTGTGTGTGTGTGTGTGTGTGTGTGTGTGTGTGTGTGTGTGTGTGTGTGTGTGTGTGTGTGTGTGTGTGTGTGTGTGTGTGTGTGTGTGTGTGTGTGTGTGTGTGTGTGTGTGTGTGTGTGTGTGTGTGTGTGTGTGGCTGTACATTGTTTTCAGGTCTGTCCATGTGTTTATTATGCAATGATCTGAAAGTTCATGAATTTTGATAGGAGAGGTAAATAAACAGGAAGCTTCTTCTTGCCTGAATTGATCTCATTGCAGACCTCTCCAGGGACTTTATTATCACAAGATGAATGGAGAAGCATAGAGGTGGATGACATACTGGAGAAACCGGAGAAGGAAGGAGGAAAGCTAACCACGAACAATTACGTCATCATCTTAGAAGTACAGCATTTCTCGTACCAGGACAGAAACTTAAAACCAAGTGATGGTCATTTGTAAAAACATGTCAGACCTCTGTCAATATGTGCTACTAACAATAGGATTTTAATTTAAGTAAGGTATATCAAAACCTGTAATATCAAAACTAAATCATATTTTCAGTATTATCACTAGTATCAACATCGAAAGACAACATTTCCACTGACCCTTGATAATGGATCATGGGAAAGAAATAGACTGAATGTGATCCATAATAAAACAAAACTTAAAGCTAGGAAAACAAGCATTCTATAAAACATGAAATCTAGACGTCCTGCTTCACAGAGGCAATAGTTAAAATATTTAACATTTTATAGAAGACATGAAATTGATGGGTGGCTGTCAGGTAGTTTGGTCATCTACCAATTGGAATGCGGATGCGTCTTGGCCAAGATACTTAACCCCTAATTGCTCCCAATGGCATGGCCCACCATGTGTGAGTGTGTGTGTGGATGTTAGCTTCCCTGAGCAGGAGGCACCTTGCACGGCAGCCTTTGTATGAATGTGTATGAAGGGGTTGATACTGCTTGTATATGAAAAAGTGCTTTGAAGGTTTGTTCAGACGGGAAAAGCGTTATATGAAGGTAATGTATTTACCATTTCAAATGTGTGTTTAAAACCAGCACAACCTTGGAGGAAATATAACTCCCTGATAAGAAAACTTTTACAGGACAAACTGGCTGAAAAAACTGAAACGTTGACTTGAATTAAATGTCAACAAATTTCACATATCTGTATTAAGTTTGTTTGAAGTAAAAATATTAAGTTTAACCTAATACTTTTTATTTAAAGGCAATATTATTGCTTTCGACTAACCTAATCAGAAATACTTTATTTATCCAAATTGGGATTTTTTTTCTTAATACAGGTATGTGAAATATGTTTACACAATATACTTATTAAAGTCAATGTTTTAGTTTTTTCTGTGTATGTTGAAGTCATACAATATTCAAACAACCCTTAAATTCCCATGTCAAATAATACATCAATAATAATGGCCTGTATTACAGTAATCAATATGGCTCAACAAGAAGTAAGGCTTCGCTTGAGGCTTTAAAAAAATCCGATGGCTCGAACAGTACTGTAATCCAGAAGGCTTCCTTTGTAGAATTATTTTTTTTATGTCTCCACCTCTAAGGCATTGTGTAACTTGTCTCTATGCCCCAAAGGCACAAGCAGTTTGGTTTTGGCGGTTCTTTGATGCCGTTAGGCGACATAAATTAGTCTGCATGGACATTTCAGAATATGAATAATGTTTAGGGTTACAATTTATGCAATATCTGATGTTTTACCCACAAGTTTAATATTAATTGTATTAAATTGGTATGAGCTAATTTACATCAAGTCACCTTAAGGGCAACAACTCTTTCATAGTAAAATGATAGCCATTTAATTAAGTCTTGTAAATGAGTCTAATAAAATACACGCATCATTGTCCTTGTTTTACTATATTTTCTCTGTTTTGCTTTTATTTTACATTTTTGATTTTCTTTTTTTAATTGTTTAATTTTAACCTATTTTAATTTCTTGTCAGCTTCACTTCAAAAGAATTTCATTAAGATCACTGTTGATGTTTTAGATTGCTCTCTGTTTATTTTAATATTGGTATGTTTTCTTATTGTTTTGTAAAGCACTTTGGGCTGCTTTGTGCATGAAAGGTGCTATAAAAAAATTAAGTGTATTATCATTATATTATATTATAGGTGAACTATACTGAGAAACTCTGAGTTTACATACAAAGTTGATAACCATCACGTAATACCCTTTAGCGGGATCTTGGATGTTATGATTAGTAAGGACCGATAACACGAAGATACCATGCTTAAATTAAAAGTACAGGCCTAGGGGCCTTGCTGTAAATAATGGCTGTAATTTCAATGAAATGAATGAGTGCAACCTTTCCATTTGAAAAACTGGTGTGACCAAACCTTCACTAGCAGAACACACTGTGTATCCTTGAGGTCTTAGAAACACATTGAATTCCCATGAAAAGGTTGCCATAGCATACTGTTAGAGGGAATTTAGGTCCAGCATCATTGATCCTAACCTTGGACTGTATGTGATCTTCACTACCAAGCAGCCTTTCCTTTATGGGCACTGATATTTCTTTTGATGCATGATTCATATTATTATTTGTAGTAAAATAAGTGGTAGTAGAGGTAAATCACAGAATCAGTGGTATTAGTGCCGCAATCAAACATTACCTGTCAACAGAACAACCAAACATATTATTTGTTTTGCCGTAAAAGCAAGTGGTTTACAATGAAAATAAATTGTTTCTGCAGCTCTCCCTTTGAGTTTATGCAAAATTGATTTCTTGTTTCATAACGTCCAACCATTGGCAGTTAATCTGGTAATTTCCTGCCTCGTTTGCTGTCACTCCCCTTGTTTAAAGTGTTTACTGAAATGCAATAACTGCCCTTTTAGTTCTTTATTGGAGACTGAGTGAATGCAAAAAAGACAAAAATATAGTTTACTGTATGTGAAACAACACTAACAAATCTGATATGGTACCATGCATAAAACAATACAATGAACAGCAAATGACAACATACGAGCACATACAATATGATCAGTATTGTCAAATCAGATGATATTACAGTAGCATATAGCATAATGTCATGTGAGCTTATAGGAAACATGCATACTATGTGCTGCAAAATGATCTGCTTTATTATCTCTGCTCCATGGATGACTTCTGAATTACGTAATCATACTGCTACATGACATACAGTTCAATAATCATCGTCCCCAACAACCCAGATATAACCAACTGCAATGTACACAAAGTCTCAAAAACAGGCATGTATTCCTCTTCTTATGCAGTATATGTTGTCTTTACGTGGAAAAAAAATGTGTACATTTCATTTCAATGTGAGAAAACAAACTTAGTAAATGAGCGGCAGCCTGTATTGATCTCATCACCTGTGTCTGCAGATCATCTCCAGTGACTATGTTCCCAACAGCCTTCAGTGCAGGAGTCAAGTCAAAGTCCACTTTATTGTCAAAATGTCCACATGTGTTATACATACAGAAAAATTGAAATACTGTTTCTGGCAATCCCACAGTGCAAATACAAACAAGAACATATAACTTAAAAAGATAAATGATGAGACATGTATCCACAGATCTAATATCTTAATGTTGCTCTCAAAGTGCACCAGATTGAGGCATTTAACTCCAAAAGAAATACAAAATCTTTAAAACAGGTTCACATGGATAGGATACTAAATACATTTTACAAGTTTATTTATATAGCACCTTTCAACACCAGGCAATTCAAAGTGTTTTACAAAAATGAAAGACATTAAGAGCATTTAGAAGTAGTGCAGCAGAAACACATTATAAAAAGGCATTTAAAAACAAAGATAATGAGATAAACACAACAGGTATAAAATACATGAATAAAAGTCACAGTGCAGTGTTAGATCAGAACAGTTCTATTAAAAGCAGCGGCAAAAAGAAATGTGTTCAGCCTGGATTTAAAAGTAGTAAATGTAGCAGCGGCCCTGCAGGGTTCTGGGAGTCTGTTCCAGATATTTGGAGAATAATAACTGAACGCTGCTTCTCCTTGTTTAGTTCTAAGTCTGGGGACAGAAAGCTGACCCATCCCAGAAGACCTGAGAGTTATGGATGGTTGATAATGTAGCAGGAGATCACAAATGTATTTTGGGCCTAAACGATTCAATGCTTTAAAAACCAGCAGCAGAAATTTGAAATCAGTTCTCTGACAGACAGGAAGCCAGTGTAAAGACTTCAGAACTGGAGTGATCTGATCCACTCTCTCAGTGTTAGTGAGGAGCCGCAGCATTCTGAATCAGCTGCAGCTTTCTAATGGATTTCTTAGTGAGACCTGTAAAGACACCATTACAGTAGTCCAGTCTACTGAAGATAAAAGCATGGACAAGTTTTTCTAGATCCTGCTGTGACATTAGTCCTTTAATCCTAGAGATGTTCTTCAGGTGATAGTAGGCGGACTCAGTAACTGTTTTAATGTGACTGTTGAAATTCAGGTCAGAGTCCAGGACTACACCTAGGTTTCTGGCGTTATCTGTTGTTTTGAACATTGCTGACTGAAGCTCAACACTGACTTTTTGTCGTTCCTCCTTTGTTCCAAAGATAATTAACTCAGTTTTGTCTTTGATTAATTGGAGAAGGTTCTGACTCATCCAGTCATTGATTTGTTCAATGCACTTACTCAGTGTTTTAATTGGAGCATAATCTCCTGGAGAAATGGTAATGTAAATGTGTGTATCATCTGCATAGCTATGGTAACTTGTTTTGTTGCTTTTCCTTATCTGAGCCAGTGGTAGCATGTAGATGTTAAAGAGAAGAGGCCCCAAGATGGAGCCTTGAGGAACCCCACATGTCATATTTGTCAGCTCTGATGTGTAGCTGCCTATAGAGACAAAGTCTCAAACCACTTTAGAACTGTTGCCGAAAGTCCCAACCAGTTTTCTAGACGGTCTAGTAATATGTTGTGGTCAACAGTGTGAAATGCAGCGCTGAGATCTAATAATACTAACACTGAGATTTAATTTCTGCAGTTTTCAGGGCCTGTGGAAATACACCTGAGTGAAGAGACCTGTTTACTATATGAAGTAGCTCTAAGGACATGCTATGATAAACTGTTTTGAAAAAGCTTGTAGGTATAATATCAAGGCAGCAGGAGGAGGACTTCAGATGTTGAATGATGTCCTCTAGGTCTTTATCAATAATCTGATGGAATTGTGTCATGGTGTTTGAATTGATTTTAAGTGGACTTAAGGACAATACATTTGCTGTACCTGATACAGAAACACCGACTGCCTGTCTGATTTTCTGAATTTTGTCAGAGAAGAATGAGGCAAATTCATTGCAGGCCCGGGTGGATTGAAATTCAGATACTGACACTGGGGGGGTTGTTAGTCCCTCAGCGGTAGCAAACAAGGCACGTGAGTTGTTTGGGTTTTTGGCAATGAAAGACTGTTGTGCATTTTTCAATTCCAAATGATTGTGCCCCTTGTTGTTCATCGGAACCGTTACATGCTGAGTCAGTCCATAGTTATCAAGAACACAAAACAGTTATTTCGCCCCTCTGTCCTCGGGGTTGTCAACATGGATGTTAAAATCACCAAGAATGACTAGAAAACTAGATGGTCAAAGTCAAAACTATAGACAGCTATTCAGCAAAGTCATCAAAAAAGCTTGCACAGTATTTGGGGGGTCTATAGATGTTTGGGAACATAGCTCGAGAAGCATTTCAGCTGAAGGCCACATATTCAAAAGATGGAAAGGTTCCATAAGAGGTCTGCTTGCGTTGAAGGGAATCATTAAACAAAATAGTAACTCCACCCCCTTTCTTATGCATTCTAGCCTGACTCATAAAACTAAAGTTGGGAGGGGTTGATTCGATAAGAACAGCTGTGTTGTTATTTTGGTCTATCCAAGTTTCAGTTAAAAACATAAAATCCAGATTGTGCTTGGTGATAAAATCATTGATTAATAATGTCTTTCCTGCTAACGACCTGACATTTAATGAAGCTAGTTTCAGCTTGTTGAATACACTATCAGTCTGATTTTGTCAGCTGTGACTAACGTGGAATCACAGCTAAATTTGATAAATTTGCACTAACGGTTGAGCGCTTTCTTTTTCTAAGCTGATTCACCGTTCTTATTCTATAGCCTATCAACACAGATTTAGGCAAAGCTATTAGCAGGCAGGGTCCCGGCTTGTCCTGGAAAGATTTGAGAGTGCCTTACGCCCTTGAGCCTGGACCCAGCACATATCAGTTAGAGCTTGTTGCCTTTTGTACACACACATCCTTATCAGGCTCCGGAGACAGCAGATGCAATTTCGAAGGGTGAGGAGGTGGTGTACGTTTTGGTTTGGATGATGGTGATGAATACGGGGGAGCTGGTGCACGCGTCTGCTTCAGTGATTGTAGTAGGCGCCATGGAGGGTGGGTAGTTGGGGAATCTCCTTAATCACCTTCAGGCAGGAGAATAGGTGATCAGCTGGTTGGGGGAGTCTGGGCCCAGAGAGCTGGATGGCGGTTTGGGTGTTGAAGGGAGAGTATCCTCAAAGGCGTTGACAAGGGGGGTGTGTGGCATTGGAGACTCCTCCTTTTGTCTCATAGGTCTCCCATAATCACGACTCTCCTCAGGCAGGTGCAGTGATAGGTCTTCAAGGTTTTCTATGCGCTGTGTTGTGTCTTTCTCTTGTTTTGATTCCTCTTGTTGCTTGTCCTTGGCATAGGGAGCAGATTGATGAAGCAGGCAGTTGACTATGTTAGAAATAAAAAATGTTACTCCTGACTTGTTCAGACAAAGTCCATCTGCTTTAAAAAAATGTCTGCGGCCCCAGAAAAAGTTAAAATTGTCAATAAAATGGACGGAATGTTCAGTACAGGCAGTTGAGAGCCACGTGTTCAGTGCAAACAATCTGCAGTACTGCATTTTTCATGGGTGTTCAGCCCCAATATGCAGGATCCTGTTAGCCAAGTCAGAGACCATATCCTTGGGAAAACAGAATACTTTGGTGTTGTTTAGACTTTTTAAATCTCTTACAGCAGACTCAATCACACAATCAGTTTCAGGCCTAGTCATTAGCTTTCACTGTAACCTTTTACTTTCTGAGTAACTTTTGGTCCTTACTCTGCTGTGTGAAGAAGACAGGTTATTCAGGTCATCAGAAAAAGATATTCAGTTCTGTGTCAGTGGAGCATATCTGTTCTAAAGTGGCACACTTGGTTGTTTAGGAGGATTGTTTGCAGTCCTCCCTTCAGCAGCTGTCCACGGCTGTTTCCTAGTATGCACTGGGGTTGAGAGGCGCTCTGCCTGGGTGATATCAATGTAGGCCAGCCGGTCATGTCACAGACTTCAGAGCGCTGGGCTCTGCCGGTTATTCGTCCTCCTGTAGGAAATGCTCTTTTATTCGAAGTCCAGGAATAGATTTAAAAGAAAACGAAGTGAAGCTACTCATATACGTTTTTAAAATGATGATTTAATAAAAGGATGCAGTAGTAGGCTTTACAAAAGTTTCACAGCTGTGGCTCAATAGCTCAGAACACGCTTCTGCCGGACCCAAAAATAAATAGGGCTCACGAGGTGTTTACTGTCTGATGGTTCGAGCAGAAAAGAGATCGATTTTACAATACAAACATATTTTGTGATACTATCCCTTTCCAGTCATAAAAATAAACAATTTCAAAATAAGACGAGCTCCGGTCTTGTCCTCCATTGGTTGGTAGCGGGGGGCTGGATCCTGTTGTCCGCTTGTCGTCACATGGTGTTCTCCGGACTCTTCTATTGGCTGACGTTGTCGGGGGCTGGTCCTCCTATGACGTCACAGTCGCCATCTTGTTAGCGTAGTCATAGGCTTCCACATACGACATTCTATTATGCAATTCTTCTGAGGTTTATCAGTTATTAAACACGCAATAGTATTATTGCAGCATCAATGAGTAAGAGGTAGAGGCGGTGTGTTTAGTATGTAACTCCACGCGTCCTTAAAATAGGAAAATCAGCATAAAAAAAGGTAAGCAAAACCAGGAGCAAGCAGAAAAGCGTCTGCACTGTAGTGAAAGATCTAGAAAAAAGCCGTTTTGCACATTGTTTATAAACTACAGTATGACTAAATGTTTCTGTTTTAGAAGTAGATTGCTCTATTATAGTGCGTTTTAATTCTTAGTTTCAAGTTTTTGTTACTCCATATGTTCAATTTTCGAGCTTAGCCCCCGATGTTACTAGATCCAAGCAAAGCCCCTGGCATGTAGTGATGTAATTATGTCACTGAAGTAAACAAAGAAGGCATTTCAGGCAGGGGGGAGTGTGTGGAAGAAAAACTCTCTTGAAGGATCATTGGGATTTTAGCCTTTCCATTAACATGCATAAAAACCTATATAACATACTACAGGAACGGGAAAACACCAAAAGTATAATTCAAGAAATGCCTCCTCGAAAAACATTGTTCATTTAGTCGGTTCTTTTTACCCAACTACAACTCTATTATTGTCATAGAAAATGATAAAACTTGGTCGAACTGATGCAAGCCATGGAGAGGAGTAGTCAGGAAATAACATGCTGTAGTTGAAAGACTTGCACACAGTCACTGAGTCACTCTTACCTGTTGTGTTTCTGTTTTTTTCCAGGCAGACCATTTTTTACTAGCTCTTGGTTTGTGTTTCAGGTGTCTTAGGTACATAGTTTTATTGAAGACAGGTTGTAGGCTAGCACAAATTATTCAAAAAGAAACCCTTTCATTTAAAGTTTGCTCAAAAGTAGGTTGCTGTGTTTGTGCGCCTTTTTCTAATGTAATGCAATGGAGATTCAAGATTCAAGAAGCTTTATTTATCCAGAGGGAAATTGAGGTAGGGTTAGATGGAGAAATTGTTCTGTCCGGAGTGTTTTTTTTATATTGTGGTTGTAAGGCTGTCAAAGTGAAGAGCAGCCGAACACTGAGAGCATAACAAGAAACTCACTCTAAAAGTAATTCTCTCTCTCTTTGTGTGTGTGTGTGTGTGTGTGTGTGTGTGTGTGTGTGTGTGTATGTGTGTGTGTGTGTGTGTGTGTGTGTGTGTGTGTGTGTGTGTGTGTGTGTGTGTGTGTGACATGAAGAAAGAAAGAGGCAGTGAGAATGATGAATGTTTCATTATCAGATGAGGCAGTAGTAAGAGAATAGCATACAGCTGCACTCCTGGCTGCTGACGGGTGAGGCTGACAGATGCTGTGTGATCAGATTGGGTGACTGACACTCCCCCATGCTTCAGTACTCCGCTCCGATGGAATAGGGAGAGTACGCTGAGAGCACTGGCACTGCCACTGACCTCATACACTCCCAGTCACTTCAACAAAGCACTGACATTTGAAGACTTTGTTCTAAGTGCTTCTGTACGTAGACTAACTGTAAAAGCAGATGGTACTGGCTTCAATGTCCAATTAGGGTTTCGTTGGTGTTTCAGGGGCTGTTTAAGCCTGAAGGAAAACACTGCACTCTAGGGAGGTTTCGGATGAGTTTGCCCTATTTCAAAGCTTTGAGCGACAGGACTTCAAATTTATTTGACAACGGCTTTCGAATTGGACCCTTCTAAAAAAGCCAACTAAGTAATTGAACCTGATTACTTTAATATACATTTTGGACTACCTTGATATCAGATAGTTTCAGGCAGTATCGATGCAGGGTTTTTTGCCACTAGGAACCCGTGATTTGAGTAGTGAGTTAAAAGTAGAAGCTGGAGAAGATGAACTTGTCTGCCTCTTATGATAGCTGCCGTAGCATCATTATATAGGCTAAGCATAGAAACTGTGTAGCGAAAATAAATCTGTAGTTGCAACATAATCATAAGTGTCTAAAGAGGACATACTATATGCTTATTTTTGAGTTCATAACTGTATTTTGGGATTTGACTGACATGATGTCATGCTTTAATGTTCAAAAGCTTTTTATTTTCCTCATACTGCTTGTGCTGCTGCATCTCTTTTAATCCTCCGTCTTAAACCAGAGCCCAGTCTGATCAGATTGGTTAGTTGGCCGGCTCCATTGTGATTGGTCAATCTCATGCATTTTCCACGTAGAACAACGTAACATGATGTAATCAGCCCTTGAAAATGAAACCTTTTTGGGAGTAAAAATAAATATCATTAATAATAAAAATGTATATCCATGCAACATTAAACCAACTAATCGCCTGAATTGATGACTATTGGTCGAGTAGAAAAATCTTTAGTTGAGGGCAGCCCTGATTTTTACAACAAGGCTCTACGCCCTACCTTGCTGTGAGCAAGAACAAAACACGCATCACGCGAAGGCAGCTTAAAACTCAGTCTCAGCAGAGAGACACCTTTACCAAGGTGAGGCTCCCCCAAAGTCAAATCATCTCCTGGCTGGTGTCTGGATATGAATTAATTTGATATGCAGCTGCATTTTCTCTAAACACACATCTTAAAACTATGTTTTTATAAAAAATATATATTATCCCCCGATACTATTCTAATTCACTCCAGTTTTTACTGATGTTTTGTAACAGTTGCACTTAATTAGAAAAACAAAATATTTACATATATTTATATGACGGAAGGATGAAGTTAAAATGTGCAATGAAAGTCTTTGTAGTCACTGAGACACAGCAACAAGGCATGACGTCCTCCGCACATCTATTCTTTAAGCACATTAATATATACTCAAGATATTAAATTTGACTCCTAGATAATGCTTTTAGCTCGTCCATTTCTTAAGCCGGTGATCCTTTGTTGCCTATGGTGAGAGGGGGAAGATGAGGCTTTTATATATTTTTCTCCAGAAAGCTAAACACAGCTCTCCCCTTACTTTGCTTCTGTTTACCCCTCGGGGTCCTTCTGTAAATGCAATGTACTGAAATTTAGATTGCAGATTATCCCCCTGATTCAGATAACCTTAAAACTACAATCTGTCCGAACACCCAAACGTACTAATGTTTTCTGAAAGGCAAATGGTTTTCTCATAATCTCCGTGTTTTGCATTAGCCAAATAGGTGTTGGCCTGGCACTCTAAAGCAGGCATCACCAAAACAATAAAAACCTGCTCATTCAGTCTGCCGTTTTTTCCAGGTTTGCAGAGAAGGAACATATTATTTTAGGGTGCGCCTTATATTCAGCTGCAGAAGCAGTCCCAAGAGTATGTACAGTATGTTCTTCATCCTCATCTTCTCTTTATGAAGAAAAACCATGAAAAAATGAAAATTATTAGAATATCCCTGCCCATCTTCAGAACTATTTTAACTAGTATAATATTTACGTTAAGTGAGCTTACTAAAATATCTGCCACAACTTAATTTACCTTAGCAAAGTAATTCAGAGCAATGCATGCAGTCCGCAGTACTGTAAGTGCATGACGTAGACATGTCACACTTATCACTCCTATAAAATCATATTTACGTATGTTTAAGCTTCTTGAGTCATATCTGGCCGTGCAGCACACTTGAGTTGTGCACTTACAGTTCCGCAAAAGTGTTTTTTTAAACATGTAGTTAACTCAAATGTAAGTCAGATCCATTCTAGTCTTAGATGGGGCAGTGATATTACAAACCTGTTAATCAACACATTCAAACAGGTTTCCTTTGTCCTGGATTAAGTGTTTAAGTGGTTATTGATTAAAGTTGAACTTCTTCATATTTGTCTAACGTGATCGTTTATACTCTTCATACAGGAAGTATGACGCTCCACTGTCAGTACGCTTCTCCATGTTTGTGATTGGTCAAATGTTGCCAACCCCGCCCCTTTCATGTGAACGCGCTCGTAGCTGGACAGAGAAACCCTGGCAACCATAGACTGTATATATTGATGGACAGAGGTTCGTCCGTTAAAAGTGAAGCAAGCGCTAGTCCAGAGCCCCCTGGTGGCTGGCTGCAGTACAATGCGTAGCTCCGCCCATTCCCATGTATTTTCAATGGGCAAGTAACCAACTTTCTATGTCACTTTTCTCACCTAAAACAAATTTTGCATCCACAACTTTTTATTCGAAAAAATAGCTTTCAAGGTGCTTCACATCACACCATTTTTCTTTTTCCCGAGAAATTATTTTCTTTAATGTTATTTTAATAAATATAAAAGGGGCGTGGTTACACTTTGATTGACAGTGCAGCCGCTTGCAACCTCCTTCAACATTTCATTTCATTCAGAGTAGCTGTAGGCTCGGCTGTAGTGGTGTTCTTTTGTCAGGCAACTCATATTTGTTTTATTTGCTGTTATTACTTTACATTTATATATTGACAGTCATGTCGTGTTGTGCTGTTGATTGTACTAACAGGCCATGGGGAGCTCTGTGCAGTTTTTTCGGTAAGTGAATATTAACTTAATATTAGCTAGCGAACTCATTAAAATGACGGTAGCGATAGCTTAGCCGCTAACGTTAGAAAGTTAACTTAATTTGACAGTAATCTATAGATTTTCGGACATCCTTGAAAGGATTATGGTCATATACCAACGAAAAACAGATAGATTTGTATGTTGAAGACGCTCGAAACATCGAGATTTCTAATGAGAAAAAAGTTAACGTTAACGTTTAAATATTCTAGGCTGAATATTTAA
Organism: Eleginops maclovinus; assembly: GCF_036324505.1. Lineage (NCBI taxonomy): Eukaryota > Metazoa > Chordata > Actinopteri > Perciformes > Eleginopidae > Eleginops > Eleginops maclovinus. The sequence continues at coordinate 5,657,070 of NC_086357.1, read as the reverse complement.
TGACAGCTGTCACAGCTGGCTTTGCGATGAGGGTGTTTGACGTGCTCTGTGAAATACATGAGGTGAAATTAACAAATAACATTATTGAATTATTGAAGGGGGCGTGTTTCACTCGATAAGGGGCGTGTTTCACTCGATGAGTGGGCGGGTCTGATCGCGACCTCCTCTTCACTGCGCATGCTTCAGATTCTACTGCGCAAGCGTACTTCGAACTGGCTCCAAATTTTCAAAGATGGCGTCGCCTCGGTTGCTTCAATTCTATAGAACACAGCTGAATGGAGCCACTCTGTCCATCTATATATACAGTCTATGCTGGCAACCGAGTTGATAACCATAGTCGTAGGACCATTAATTGAGATACCATTTGTTAGGGTTAGTTCAACTGGCTTCGCAGTCCAGGCGTCAGGTCTCCGTGGACAACAATTATATTTGTACCCGGGTAATAGCCAGAATGGTTATTTGCACCATTCAAAAGGCTTACTACGGAGCCCATGAGTGGCCATATAAAGAAAAAATAATAATAAAACGAGGCCCTGCTTTACTAATTTGTGTGCACGAGATATGGGGATGGCTAGTCGCTACGTCATCATATCAAAAAAGCCACTTCCGTGTCCACCCGCTAACATTCTAATGGTTTCTACTACTGTCAGCGGCAGTAAAATGGTGCAGTGCTGTGTCCCGTGTTGAGGTAACAGAAGTGATGTCGACAAAACCATCTCTTTTTACCAATTTCCCCTCGATGACAAAGAGAAGAAGAGATGGCTGAAGTTGAAACGGTAAGTTGGATCTCAAATGATGAACAATAATAACAGGCTAGCGGTTACTAGATAGCCAAACGTCAGATGTTAGCAGTGTTGTGCATGAACTAGTTCAAAAGAAGTGAACAAGTTCATTTTTCTATGAAGTTTGAACGGAACTTAACATAATTTTAACTAACTCTAACCCTCATCAAACCCTAAGACAGCTAAAGGACAATCAACAACGCACAGCCTATGTTCACATTAGATAGCTAGCACTAGCTTCCAACCCTAAATTCACTAACCTGTCTAGCTATGTTTCTAAGACATTCCCAGTGTGTTGTAACGTTATTTACATGAGGAAAACGTGTAAAGTTGTATGTTACGCTGAAAACAACTAAGCTAGCTAACCCTTACCATACCTCAACACGGCTAAAAGACAGTCAGCATCGCCCCGTGTTTACATTAGCTAGCACTAGCAACACCCTTACTTTCTCACCTCAACATCTTAGCTTTGTTTTTTCATTGAGGCCTGGACTTTCCCTGTTAGACTTCCACCTGACATTGTGCTCACTAATATCACCCTATTTGAATTATATGAGTTTAAACCCTTCTGAACAGACTTTGGGATGTCAGCCAAGTAGGCTGTCACTATAAAAAGTGACCGGTTCCTCTGCTGTAGCCATTGTTGTGTACGTGACCTAAAAATGCTAATGGCCACGGAAGTGATTCCTAACGGTTCCTGACGTCACACTAGCCATGCCCGTAATTCGAGGCCTCGATTTAATTCAAACGTTCTCACGTTTTAATTCAATCAAATAATAGAGCTGCTGGAGAGTAATGAGAAAGGAAGGGCTTGAAAGTTCGGTAAATTTATAAAGATATTGACAGATTCGAACTTAGCGGATCAATAACTCATGAAGGTAACGTTTTAAAAATTCAAACAACGTGATTTTACAACCATAGCAAGGTAGACAACGAGCTACAGAGCAGTCTTTATCAGAACAGTTTGATATGCTCCGTCCTCCACGCAAGTTCATTCATTGGTTTCTGTATGCGGAAGAGAGACTGTAGGGACCGTCAACAAACTGCAACGCCAGATATATATGATCATCAATTCTTGATTTTTTTAATTCAAACTATTTTCAATAACTGACACAATAATGTAGTGCGACCAAACCTCTTTTGCTGCTCAGAGTAGTTTTATGGAAATTACTTTTAAAACATTGTTGAGTTTTTTTTATTGTAAACTTTTTTTATTGAATAACCTTGCAGTAATATCATATTGCAACCAGACTTATTTCAGACATCAATAGTCTGTTGATGGTGGAACTAAACCAGTAGTTTTGAAGGAATAGAACATTTTACTTTGAAGTGCAACCAAACTCATTACAGACATTATTAGACCCCTTTTTTGGACTTCACCAAAAAGGTTGGTAAAATATGACAGGTGAATATTTATTTTGAAATATTTTACATAGCTTCACTGCTTTAACGTGTAGCGCAAACATGTCATTTCACACATTAAGGGATTCTTGCTGTTTGGACTACACAAACGGTTTGGTTGAATATATGTAGTGTGTTGACGGTCCCTACAGTCTCTCCTCCGCAGACAGAAACCAATGAATGAACTCGCGGGGAGGATGGAGCTTATCGAACTGATCTGATAGAAACTGTTGTGTTCTAGAATTTCTCTACGAGGCAAGGAGTCCAAAGGAAGTAGTAAGGTTATAATAAAGCTGATTTATTTCCAGTTGTGATAGAGATATACATTCTCAGTATTGAGGTTTCTGGGTTTAGTGAGCCACAGACTGCAAGCAGGTACTCTTTAATTTCCAACCAGAGCCTCGACATGTGACATCACACAATATTTATACTTTGTGAAAGAGAAAAGGGGCAGTCCTTTTTGACATATTGAATGTATGTTTTTGAGTGTGGTGCATGTTGGTTTCTGGTTGGAGCACAGGCAGAGTCCTCGCCTCTTTGATCCACGAGTTCCTGGTGTCCAGCCTCTAATCCTTCTCTACTCTATCATATCTCTCCTGTCACCTGCAGTATGGAGGTGCAGATTTGCAAAGTAACCCGACAGCTGCCCTGTTGCTCTCCTCTCCTTTCTCAGTACTCAGTCCTGTTGAACAATACGAAACAACATTGTTAACTGAGCATGGGCAAGCAGAGCAGGTAGAACAACAGTTTAATGGAACAATATCTTTATTCAAGTTAACATTCCAGGCTGGAGATGGCAGGTCATGGCAAAACAGAACAGAATTCTCTAATTTACAACAAACAGAACAGAACTCTCCCATGGATGGAAATCAAGGATATGACAAACACCAACAGATAACCAGAACTTAAATACATGCTGAACTAATCGCAAGGACAAGACAACTAGGCATGGCAGGAAAAACACAAGGGCACTAGGTAAAAAACAAAATAAACCAGCAAACAGACCGATTTCAACAAAAAGGCATTTGAAAACTTACAGGGACTATACAAAACTACTGTTCATCCTTGCATCTGATTTTCTCCATTTTACAAAAATTCCTGCCAGTGCTGCCACCACCACCAATGTTGTTCCTCATTTAGCCAGAGTGAGAGGCCTAGGGGATGTAGTCCCCATGTTGTCCGAAATATTTCCGCAGTCACCAGCACAGTTACCTATGAGGAAAAGTATCATAAATATCCCATATTTTGAACACAGCATCAATGCTTTTCTGTCAGGACCAGTTCTATATCCTATAAACATAACAAATATTTATTTATTCCAAGACTATTTAATGTAAAAAAATATATCAAATAAGTCTTACCCTGATTGAAGCCTCTGCCATAGTCATAAGGCCTCCCACCTTTTCGTCATTTGTCACCTAAACCAAGCCATAACCATGAGCTCTGGAATACAAGTTGGTTAATGAAGCTTTCTTAAATGCATAAGAAAATAATTCTCATACTTTTTCTAATTTCCAAGTCTTCCTGTGTCTTGCATTTGAGTCCACCCTGCTCCATTCTCTGTGACATTAAAGAGTAATTCAGAACAACTAAGTAGGCAATTGACAAACTGCAGCAGACCACGGTGAACATGACAATCCTGTCAGCTGTATCATGATCACGAAAGGTTGCTTGAACTGTTCGCTCAAATGTGGCACAAAATCAGACATAAACAAAATATAGTCAATCTTTATCATGAAACCACAATTCATAAACTGGAGGGGAGAGAACAAGAGAGGATGCACATCCACGGGACACCGGGAACCCCCACTAGGCTGTGAAATCCACTACACGCAGTTTAACACAGGGCTAGATTTTTAGATTAAGGCACACCCCTTATTAAACAGAAATATATATTGGAAAATATGAGATCATACATTTCCATATATGGGAAAGTAGTGCTTATATTTTTAAATATATAGCAATATATGCATGGACCATGTATGGCTATATATTGATAACATAATAGAAAATATATTGCAATGAAGACAAAAACTGCACTATATTTTTATATGTAATATAATAATAATATGTTTTATTGAAACACTCATTTATCTTTCATGAGTTAAACAAGTTTATATGAAGTGTCTCCTGTGATCATTTAAACAACAGGCTAGTAACCGACATTGGATTTGTCAAAATCAAATGAGTTTGAATGAACCATTACTTCTATACGTGTATCTATGTGTAACTTTAAATATTCAATTGCAACATGCCCATTTGTAACCCCTGGTTATTAAGACACTGAAATAAGACTGAGTACCAACTTAATTGTTTTAATACTTTGCACTACATAAACAGAGAATAATACAAATACAAATTAGTATTCATTTTATTAACAATTAATTAATAATTAAATAACAAATAATTACCCTAAATATAGATAAACATTACACAATGTAGATTATTTCGATTTAATTGATTCTTCATGAAAGTATTTAAAATAGTGTGATTAGTTAAATCACCTGTCAATCTAAAATGTTGACTAAACTAGCCAATCCAGGTAAAGCCCCGCCCCCACATTTGCCTTCTAGCAGGACTTGACAGTACAGTCAGAGAACTTTTAATATTGACGAGAACGTTCACTCTCAAAACCGTTCCGGTATGGTACTGCACCTGGGGGGCGCTGGTGGGCCAGTGCAGAATGAATGTGGTCCTATGGAGCCCCACCCATAGATTCCTACATTTCTTTGGATATAATTTTTTTTTAAATCACTGCTATAGTTTTTTAAACATGGAATGGATAATCCTCACAAACGACACATAGCTAGTATTTTATATTCGCTTGATTTTGACTAAAATTAGGTTTTTGTAAATCGGATGACGTCATGCGTGATAAATTGCTTTACGGCACCTTGTGTCTCTCCTTCACTTTCCTTTCCCTCGCAGCAACAGCTGCATACGATCGCAGCTGATTTGGCTCCGTGGGACTGATTTGAACTCGGCTCTACATGTTTTGAAAAGGTGTGACATTATTTGATACTCATAATTTACAAATCGTTGTTGATGTTCTGTGGACAGGTACCACAAAGCGTATTCTTCGGTCGTAACCAGTCGTGAGTTCTTCATTGACCAATCGGCTTTCATTAGCCAGATGCTAGCAGAACCTGGGTCGCAACTGCCCAACCTGTAAGAAAACAAAAGGCTATGACCCCCAGATTATTCCACTTTTGACGAAAAATCCCTGTCGACCTCTCGGAAACCACAGTAGTATTTTGGATTTTGTAGACGATATGCTAGGAGAATGATGTAGCTAGCCGCCTAGCTCCATAGGGGTCCATGTATTCTGCACTCGCCCGCGATCGCCCCCTAGGTGAACTGCAGCCAAATTCGGTACAATGGGGGTGAATAGAGAGTGAAGGGGCTTTCCGTAGACGGGCTTTGGTACAGTTGATTCTTTTTGGACGAGAGACTGCAGAGGAAGCGTCAATTACTGATATATCTTCGATATATGGTAATATATACTGTAATATATTGACAGTTAATATATAGGGAAATATATTTTCTTTGCGTAAGGGACCACTCAAAACGCAGCATGCTATCACCCTCTTCCGGAGGAACCACAACTTAACAATTGCCAACCCACATAGCATGTACTCCGCAATCCACCCGACATCGACTTAAGGTGAGAGCACCTACTCGGGATAGCCTCTGCACAGCTTCTTTCCCTCCCTAGACTATAAAAGCACTCCTAAAATGTAAGACACGTGCAACCATGTAAAAATATACTTAACTCACCCAGTCGGCCAAATCATCCCCCGGGGTCTAAGCCAAAGTCGTATATTTGCTGGACGACGTGGACAGAACACAGCTGGCGTCGGTGTTGCTTGGTGGTAGTCGTACAAATAGTGTGGCTCACACTCCCCGTCCTGTACTGGAACAGCTAACCCGCTACTCTGGCTGTCACCGGCAGCTCTACACAGCTATGAACCACATCCTCCCATCTAAAAGAGTGCCAAGACACGTTTAGCATTTTCCCTTCCGGTTTATGCGTTGTGGTTTAACCCTCTAGTGCATGACTTTGTATTTTCGGAGGAAAACATTGGTTTTAGGAGCTTAGGGGTCCCTGTGTCACGGTTGAATGTAAGGACCAGTGGAACCCACAAATATGCTGACCAGGGACCGGGGGGAACAACGACAACCACCCAACACGGATATTTTTTCTTTTTGTTTTATGGCGGATGACTCCTAGCGTTTAAGGTGCATTACCTACTATGCTGGAGTGTGGACCACAGATCATGGGAAAAAACTGTGAGCTACAAGAAAAAAAAACTAAATCCTCTTCATCGACCCAGTATTTTTTAAGAACTAAAATAAAGCTTTAAAGTTGTCCTTTATGCAACTTAAGAGGTTCTGAAGGTTATACAATACTACCCCACATTTCTTTTACTTTTTCTTCAGTTTTTATATATCTGGTGACAGATAATGTTATCTGTCAAGCCACATTTACATAGATGGATAGAATCGGAGGATGAAACCCTCTTTATTAGTCACATACATGCACACAGCAGAGCACACACAGTGAAATTGGTCCTCTGCATTTAACCCATCCTAGTACTAGGAGCAGTGGGCAGCTATTGTGCAGCACCCAGGGAGCAATGGGGAGGGGGGATTGGAGGTGTCCGGTGCCTTGCTCAAGGGCATGATTCTGATGGATGTTTCCCAATTAAATGCATTGTTTTACCCAACACGGATCACAAGGGGAGACAAGACTAAATACACAGAAGGGTAATCACAAGACAACACACAGCTGGGGAGGGAAGGTGAAACACAAGGGCAACAGGTGAACACAACCAGACAGGAGGGAAACACAAGACAGGAATTAAAACTAGACCAGACATAAAAAGGGAAAACATTTCAAAATAAAACAGGTTTCAACATACCACAGAAGGAAAATATCAAACAATTACATAAAAAAAATAAAAATCACATTTTTAGATGCATCTTTATCACATTTCATTTGAACAAATCAACCAACGGCCAAATAACCTTTTTTGTGTTTGTGTGTGGGGGTCCGATTATGGAACGCAGTGCCATAGTGGGACAGTAGAGTAGAGACTTTAAAGGTGCCATAGAAAGCATCTATCTGGTATTTGAAATTGTTCTCTGATGTCTACAAAGAAGGTATATAACTTTAGTTGATCCAAAAAATGTCCAGATGTGGTTTTACAGACCCATTTAAAACCCTATGATTTGGTCCTAGAATGAAACAAGCTGAAGCCTTATTTGGGGCTCATTTAAATAATTATGACTTATTATGACTGCTTACTCAACTGTAGTTCGTTTATAGCATAACGTTAGCATTTTGCTTCTGGCGATTAGATTTATTATTTGAAAATTATAAAAGTAAGGTAGACATGTGGATATTATCCGGCTGAACAAAACGTGCATTTATCAGACTGGTTAGTTTTCCACATCTTATTTTTTACAATATTCCAAAAGCCTATGGAGATATTGCATTGCTTTTTTGTCGAGGGAACCCATGCGCAGCTTACTTTCGGGTTGGCCTACAAAAATACGTCATCCCTGTGGCGCTCTATAGGCATCCAACCTTACATGTTTGAGCCATGTTTGAAGTGTTAGGGTTAGTGTTTCCAGCAGCTGGTGTATGCAGATGTTGGGACTGGACTACCGTGTGTGACGTAACACGCAGGGATTGTTGTAATTCACCCGTTTTATCGCTGTGATATGCATGTTCATGATTTGTGGAAACAATGGTGTTTGAGGTTCGCTGTATGTCTGTTCAATGGACCAAACTCTCCTTATTCAACTATGCCAAGGTAAATACAGTTTTCCATTCTATGGCACCTTTAAGATAGGATGGAGCCTGCCCATAACCCCTAGGAGACGACCGCCATGCCAGCGCAGCATATAAACAGCAGTCCGGCCAACATTGCCTGCTTCTTCTGGCAAAAATACTGGCTTGAAACTCTATTCCAGGCTTTGTTTCGTGCAAATAGACCCATTATTTAAAAAAATGGAAGGTGGCGGCCATTTTATTATTATCTTCGCCATAGTTTATCATTTTTTGAAACGGAAAATTATGCTTGAAACTGTAGCTCCTGCCCAACAGGATGCATTTCCCAGGGAGGAAGTGGGGTTATAAGGTAAACAGTGATACGAAGTGAGACAAAGACAGATGGCTATTGAAGGAAAGAGATGGACAAACATTGAGAATTGAGAGATATTTAGATAGACTTAGAGTTTTGAAGATATAACTAATATTTTATTAATGATGAAGAGAACTCTTAACCTGAGTCAAGCTATAAGCTTGTTTTTTGACGTGGAGGAGGAGGAAGATGGTTCATCCTTGGAGTCAGAGTGACTACTTGGATGATGAAGTGGAGGACCCTTCATTTGTGAATGACAACAAGAGGTTAGACTAACGTTTTGATACAGTATTTGTCCGAATACAAGACTTGTTTTTATAATAATATATATATATATATATATATATATGTATATGTATATATATATATATTTATATTATTATATATATATATATATACATATATATACGTATATATATATATATATGTATGTATGTGTATATATATATATATATATATGTATATATATGTATGTATGTGTATATATATACAAAAGAAAGCAGGGCATTACAATAGCCAAAACAAATCAAACAAAAGAGGCAAAACTCAAATAAAATAATAAACAACTGAGGTAGTATTCCTTTCTTTCTATTTATAGCATAGTTCACTAACAGGCGGATCCTGACGCCGACCTATACGGACCCGGACCTATAATCAATACATTAATAAGGGATTTTCATTTTGACAGGGCAATTCCATTTTAACCGACGCCGACGGGGCGAAAGAGATGAGTGAGCGATACAGGGAGGTAAACACAAGAAGAAGAGACAAGTTGGCGCGAGAGAGAAGGCGGTGAGTGGAGCACCAATGAGCACCTTCACGTGTATGACATGGCTGGACAGGCTAGAGCTCAGTCCTCTCACTGAACAAAAGACAGTCAGTGAGGGAGTGGAATATAAGAGGGACAGAAAGACAAACCTTAAAACGGTTCAATGTTATGATGTGTTCGGACTGATATGTTCTATAATTGGCTGAAACTGTTAAGATGTGAAACGGTTAACACAAAGAAAGGGAAACTCAAGCTGCTGCTGCTGCACTTTATTTAATTGTTCTAAAAACAAGCTCTTTTAAGATTCACACATTTTCAAAAGCTATTTTATTTATTTTCTCTATTTTATTTTAAATGAAGCCCGAGTGGAACATTCAGTATTATTCTGTATACATGTAGTTCAAGTGACAATAAATATTGTTGTTTTTGAATTGTACTTTGTTTGATGAGACAGTCAGTTGTTGATTACATGCAGATGTTGATACAACTATAGGTCACAGCTAATGTATATCACACTCATTCATAACGCCAGTTAGACATTTTGATGTGCCGGACCTTTGCCTGAGGAAATTTCTCTAACTTACCTTGTTGAATTTTAGTTTAATACCTCTGATTTATAGGCTTGTCTAACTTCGAAAGAAACCCTTTTTTTTACCTAGTAGTTGCCCCAATATCCATTCACCAATATTATATTCTTACTTGTTTAAACTTGTTCTTACTACCAACTGTATCTGTGGAGATTAGCTGATATATATATATTTTTTTTTATGAACACAGAAGAAGGCAATTGTAGTCCTAATTGACGGCGAAGTCAGGCTGTAGACGTCGGCCTTGGACACATAACGGTGCCAACATTCTGTCTTCCACTGACTAACATTGAAGATATGAGAAGCAAAATGGCCTTTTATTTTCACCCAAAGAAGCATATATGCTCAATATGAGTTGCTCACAGACATCATTGTGCGTCATATCTTGGAACACAGTATGTAGGAATGTGGGAAAGCCATCCCAGAATGCTTCAGGAGAAATCATTCAAACAACAATGTTAAGGATGTCCTCTCTGAAAGTGAAGACCGTGAAATGTCACTTTGCATTGTTCCGCGACTCAAGACACTCTTAACGGGACCCAGACCTATCAAGACTGGTCAATCTTGCAGACGTAAGTACTGTATATATTGTTTTTCCCGACTGGTGTTAAACATTCAAATGCCATATCTATGCATTTACAGCAGGTAGACTAAGGATACTTCAGAAGCCTATTTATTTTTCCGCTGTACCTCCTCCAACATGGTAGGCTGTTCCTCTTCCGGCAGGGCCATTTTCCTTCTGTGTATCACCCTCAAAACCCATCAACATATGGGTTAGAGACAGAATACACACCCAAAATCTAGGAGGTAGAAAGATAAGTCCAAAAGGCTGGAAACGACACTCTGGTAAAGGACGCAATACTCTGCAGCAGAAGGCGTAAATAAGAATTGGAGAAGATTGAAACACAAACAAGTGCGTTCTACTGTGCCTAGAAAGCTTCTAAAGAGTCAAGGTAGTGTGTTTGCAGTGCTGGATGTGCAAGTTCAAGCCACATAAAGCCTGCATAGTTGTAAATGCTTTTAAAACGTGCCTCAAATTTGTTCTGATTGAATTAATTTCCATTTTACTGTAAATAGTTGAAGAAGTGGCGTTCCAGTGGCCGGCAGAGCTGCTCCATCTTTCAATGACCATGTGGCTCACGTGTAAATTATATCAGAAAGCTTGGAGTAGGATTTGGTAGTTTTCCCATTACAGTCTTAATCTCATGTCATTCACCTGGCATGGATGCCTAGCAAAATCAGCTTTAACATGATAGACAGGAGACACAAATGTAGGAATGCAGAGAAATGGATGATGTGAGCCTCGAAGGATTATATTGTCACCTTCAAAGATGGATGTATAATCTTTATTAGTTGCTGTCACCCCCTTTCTTCTTCATATCTTTTTATAGAGACATACAGTATGTTTATATTATAACAGTATATTCAATTTATTCAACTGAACAGTTTTTTTCATTTTACAGTAAATGTTTATGTTATTCAATCTTATATTTAAATACATTATTATTCCTGCAAATTACATGTACCATTATGTTCAACTGAACTATTTTATTGCACATATTTACATTTGTTTAACTACTCTGTAGCCTTTATGCATATGACAAATAAAGCCTGTGAATCTGCAGCTGAGGCTATAAAGATCAGCTAGAATGCTGCATTGTGAGCGTAGCCTTGATTTTCTGTTTTCTCCTCTGCAGTAAAGCTTCAGCAGCTTCTACTCTGGGTCTGCCATCTCAATTATATCCAAGCTATAATGCAATCAGCCCAGCTGTAATGGGCAATATCGCCTTGCATAACTCACTCATAACTCATTTGCAGAATTAATTGCTGCATTAGACGCAGGGTGTCCCCGGTGGTGAGTGAGCCCCGCCGATAAGAGATTTCATTAAGTTCACTTGTTTACAACACATTCCATCAGCAGCAGTGCTGGTATTCAGGATGAAGAGAGAGGGAGCACGCCTTGTTACAACACAAGGTCCCAGTGTATCATGCAGCGAAAGCAAGACAAGCCCAGACCACTGTCATGTCCTGCAAGCCTGAGACAAAACCTGGTTCAAGATGGTTAGAGTCCAGATCTCAGCAAGGTTAATCCTGTTTGAGGCTGTGTGATTCTGGGTAGATAACATGGAGTTTCTTATAGCTAAATAGAAACCAAAGTACTTGTATGCAGTTTGCCAGAACGGGTGTCAGGCCGCCTATCCAGGATTTAGGCCTTCCCATATTTTATACATGAAGGCCAATGTAAAGAAAATTCTTTACACGTGAAGTGAATCCCCCCGGTCCCCCCCACAGAGGTCCAGGTAGGTATGTTTTCCCCAAGAGTCGCACTGCTGCTGTCCATCTTCAATTTGAGAAATCCAGGTATTTTAATCCTGTTCTGTTACAGTAATCTGAAACTGTTATTTGGGTGGGGGAAACCTCTAGGGACTAGAGATATTAAATCCTCAGCAAGTGTGTTTGTATAAGCTTAATACAAACATCCGCACATGGTTACTAAAGCTGGAATCTTCCAAAGTGTAGAACTTGCTCCTACAAACGGAAAACTTCCCTGTCTTGTTTACTTTGCTCTGGGGATAAGACGGTAAGAACAGTGGCGATGATCAAACACAGTGTCTGATGATTCTGGCTGCAAACAGATGACTTATTTCCCAGAGTGTTATATTATTTATCTCCTCCCTCCTCAAAGGTAATAACTGGAAGATCATGCATAATTCAGCATAAATCAGGACTTAGATTACTGTCATATGAAAGCTGTTTAATGTGTCTTCGAAATCATTTCCCTCATCGCCCCCCGGAGGACTCTGCAGCCAAGAGGAGTGAAAACCTGTAAATACGGTTGTTGTGGTGCCATTTCTAATTTAAATATGCAGCATTCATTTGGACATTTCTGGTCAAAATCAATTAAGAGCAGGTGTTTATGCAAATAAAACAAACTGCCTCACCGCAGGGATTCTTTTTCTCGATAAAAAAAAACTGCCTCACCCTGGTCTGTCTTTCATGCAGGGGTGTAGTGGGCGTTGGACGCGGGGGTACGCCGTCCACCCACTTCTCCCGACGTGATATATAAAAAAATAATAAATATAAAATAGCTTAGGCTACAACTAAAAAAAAAATTAAAAAAAATAGCTTACAACTCAAATGTCAATCCGGAGATATTGGCAATGGTGAGAACAACCTACATAGGCTACATAAGACATCCCCAGTATCTGTCCGTGACCTATATTGGCTACGACATGAACATAACATGAACATTCGATAATCGTCATCAACCTGAGACTTAAAACAAGACAAAAAAAAAACAACGAGAACGTGGATGTGATGTGTAGCCTATTTTGATTTCAGTGTGGTTAGTGTAGTTATTAAAATGTCAAATCGACAGAAAAGTATTGATTTTTATTTTCGGAAAGATGTCAGCAATGAAATTCAGGAGCCAGAGACGTTGACTGAGCCACAAGCCAGCACCACCACCGAAGTTCCCACATCTTCTGCTAATGCTAGCGCGGAGGTGGTGGGGAGCTCCCATATTTCTATGGGGAGCTCCGACAGCTCACCGTTCGCGATCTGGACTGAGGAGATGTGGAAGAGAAAAAAGGAGGCCTATCCCTGGATCGACGCAAAGGACGGGAAACTGGGCTGCAAAGTGTGCACGTCCATTAGTGATCTATCTGTATTCAAAGCCCAAGGTTCGCGAATGGGAGATGAATGGCGGTCCTACAGTATCACCCATAGTGGAACAGAGAAGAGCACAATGTTAACCTCTCTTCGAAAAAAAATTCTGAGGCACCTCCAGTCAAGTGGTCACGTTGCTGCTCAACGGATTCAAGCTAGAGCAAAAAGAGAGACAATCCATAAAGTTTGTGATAGAATGAATGCATCCTTCACGAAGGCTACTAGTGCCGTGTTCCGAACCGTCTACCACATAGCACAGAAAAATAGGCCATTTTCTGACCATTATGGACTGATGGAGTTACAAAGCCAGAATGGGATTGACACGGGCATTGGCTTGCACTCCCGTTACAGTGCATCACAAATTACAGATCACATTGCTTCCCAAATGCGTAAAAAAGCCTGTCAACGCATTCAGGAAATGGAAGGCAAAATATCAGTCCTGATCGACGAATCAACGACCCTAGGGTGCAAAACTACATTGATCGTCTATCTCAAATGTGAGACAGACAAGTTATACGACCCACACTTTATGTTCCTGGATTTAATCGAACTTCCTAACCAAACAGCGGACACAATTCTGCAAACTCTACTCAAATGCCTCCATGCTCATGGTTTTGATGACGCATATCTAAAGAAGCACTTAATAGCTTTTGCAAGTGATGGAGCCAGCGTAATGTTGGGGCGAAAATCTGGTGTGGCCAAACGAATGACTGAACGCTGTCCCAATATTTTGACGTGGCATTGTCTAAATCATAGACTAGAGCTCGCAGTTAACGACACTGTGTCTGACGTTAATGGTGTAAACCATTTTCAGGCATTCATGGACAAATTATACACTGTGTACAGTAGATCACCCCAAAATAAAAAAGAGCTGGCAGAGTGTGCTGAAATATTGGAACAACAAGTGGGGAAAATCGGCCGTGTGTTAAGTACAAGATGGGTGGCTAGTTCTTTCCGCACAGTGTCTGCCGTTTGGGATAATTTTGAATCGTTATGTGCTCACTTTACCAATGCAATGACAGATGAGAAGCGATCGGCCTCTGATAGGCTGTCATATAGAGGTCTGTTGAAGCGGCTGACTTCAAAGCAGTTTTTGCTGGATTTAGCACTTATGAATGACACGCTGCATGAGTTAGCTCTACTGTCAGAATGTTTGCAAAACGCACTGCATCAGTGCCCTACGCAGACAAACTGATTAAACGTAGCATTCGGTTCATTGATGCAATGGGAGAACGACCTGGGACAAAAGTCCTTGCTGCTGAAATCGCTATCTCAGCAGGCAGATTTGGCTCCGTTGAGCTAACAGACAATGCAAAAATTGTTTCCATAAACCGGCAACAGTTTCTTAGAAGTCTAAGCAACAATTTAAGCCGTCGGATGTTCACAACTGCAGCATCCGGACCGGCAAATGCCCAAGCTGAGTCGGACTATACCCAGTTGATTTCGCAACTTAAAGTTCTGGAGCGCGAGAACTGGCCGCCTGCGCAAGATATGCCGCCTGGTTTTGGAGAGGAGGAAATAGCGGCACTCTGCAAACGCTTCAGACTTCATATTGCGAGTGCAATCAACGGGTTTAGGGATTTAATCGATCCCCAAACACCTGATCTTAGGCCTTTAATGAACTGCACGAAAGTCATCCCATGCAGCACTGCAGAGTGCGAAAGGGGATTCAGCCAAATGAATCTTATTATCACCCCAATCCGCACAAGATTACTGATCGAAAGGGTATCTGCTTTGATGTTCATCAAGCTACATGGACCACCGATGACACAGTGGGATCCGACAAGCTACGTGACCACTTGGTTGCGATGCCATCGCTCGGCTGAAGACAGGAGAACAAGACTTGCAACCGAATCTCGCAGTGAGCCTCCTGACCCAGTGTGGCGATTTCTTTGACGGTACCAAGCGCTTTCATGTAAGTACTGAATTTTAAATAAAACAAACAATAATCTATATGACACCTGTGTGTATTTCTGCATGTTAAGCTGAATATATGTATGGCTTTTTGGGTGGGAGTGTGTGTGTGTGTGTGTGTGTGTGTGTGTGTGTGTGTGTGTGTGTGTGTGTGTGTGTGTGTGTGTGTGTGTGTGTGTGTGTGTGTGTGTGTGTGTGTGTGTGTGTGTGTGTGTGTGTGTGTGTGTGTGTGTGTGTGTGTGTGTGTGTGTGTGTGTGTGTGTGTGTGTGTGTGTGTGTGTGTGTGTGTGTGTGTGTGTGTGTGTGTGTGTGTGTGTGTGTTTGGGGGGTGACGTCACAAATAGCGTACCCTCACTTAAAAAATCCCCACTACACCACTGCTTTCATGAGAGAGCAGGGAGACTAGGGACACAAGCTTTTATGTCAGTGTGAAGTAAAGTTATCCCCATGCATGTTATTGTTGTGTAATGTTACTCTGATTAATCATTAAAGATGTATTTTGTGATGTATGTTACTCGTTCAGAACTCCACAGTGCAGGTGTTACATGAAACAAGGAGCACATTACTTTCCCTGTATCCCAGTCGTATTTAGAAAAGATAACTTACATGTGCTGACGCAGAAATAAACAATTACTAAAACACTATTAGGATAACATCAGTGCAAGTGTAGGTTGTGAAAAGATCAGGAGTTAACACTCCATTATTAACAGTCCTTATAACCTTGAAAATATAACACTAGCATAACACTACGGTAATTGACAAGTGCAAACGTGCAGCAATGGCCCAAAACACTTTAATTTGAGAAATGCGCTGCAGCTTCAGAAACTATGCAAATATAAAAACACAAATGTGCCAAAACACATGCAAGTGAAGACAAATCTTTACCAACAACACAACACATGCGCAGCATTAAGAAATCATTTGCCAACATGACAAAACATGCACAGCGTTTACTTAAAAAGCTGCATTAAAAGTCACGTATAATACTTTCAACAAAATATTATAGAATTTATACAAAACATGAGTTTTTTTTGCTCAAAATACGAAACAGATCATGAATTATAGCATGCCATAAACCCCTCGGTTTCAGCTCTTCTCCAAAAGTGCTGATTTCTGTGTCTGTAGCTTTTAAATGCTAATGAGCTGCTTCTGGCCACGCCACTTTGCGGACGCGTTTCTGGCTCTCCGCCCCCCACCTGAGCCCCTCCATGGTAATGGCAGTGTTGGCAACTTGGTGACTTTCTCGCTAAATCTGGCGACAAAAGTGCATCACAATGTCTCTTTTAGAGATCTCAGTCTCACTCACTTTAAGTGTTTCATTACCTCATTGATTAGAATTGATTCAGCCCCACTGAACGTGTACTCTCATTTTCTGTGTGCGCTTAATAATGGCTTAATCATAGACAAATTCCACCTCTGAGCTCCCCTTTTAACTGCTGCCTAACTCACAAATTATGATTAGTGGATGATCGGACTAACTGATTGATTAATGAATTTGAGTTCCGAACAAATTAGATATTGATTTAATTCTAACTCCTTATAATCTGTGCAATGTCTAGAATAGGCACCATCCCAACAACCCAGAATTCGGTAAGTGGATGGCTGGATCACCAATGACACAAACGCATCCAAGCAGTGACAGGATTTTATTTGTAATTTTGACACAGACTGACCATGCCCTCTTTACCAACAGGCCATTTTTAAAGGAGTCCTCACAAACACCAAGACAATGAAATAAAAAAATATTGAACAAAATTTGAGTGTGTTGGATTCTAAATCTTTAAGAAGGAAATAATCGGAAAGAATCCAAGAAGCTTCTCGGGAGGTTTAACATATGTGGTTAGTGAAACTACATAACAGAACACATAGTAACAGTTGATATGTTAACGTCAATGGGTGGGAGTTGGAGGCGGTGTGTTTAGTATGAAACGCCACGCGCCATTCTCCATATACTCACAAACACATAATATCCTATTAGTTACATGCTACAGTGAAGCTACAAACAATAACAACCGAAACTCCAAGGTGTCGCCCACCATCCGGTCCGTGGGCAACACTACAACAGTGACTTATGACCCTTAAAGTTCCAGTACAATATATTGACTTATTCTCACAAGTGCATCTTATAGTTGCTCAATGGAGCCTCACCATCATTCATCAGTTCAACCCATGGATCTATAAATAGCATTGGCGGTGTTAAGGCCCGGCTCATGGGCTGCAACAAAGATGGGAGACCAGACGAGTTAGGTCTAACAAAAAGCATATTTATTTAAATTATAACAAAAAAAACTCAAAAGAAACTAAGCAAAACGTGTGTGAAATGTGCCAAAACAAAGATGCGGGCGGCCATGTCCAACAGAAGATTGCACCCGGCAGAATGGGATGGTGTTGGCCTTTAATTCCAGCCATTCAGGTGTGGCTCATCGGGGAGAGCAAAGGAATACCTGAAATGCAAATAAGAGCCAGCCAGCCGAACACAAACACAGAGACCCCTAGTGGAGTGGAGGGGGTCGTAAACCCGGTGACTCCCTGTTCATTCCAAGCCCCCAGGAAGTGCTCCGGACTCTGAGAAAATATTCGTAGTGGCCAAACAGCAGAACTACAACTTCCGTATCAGTCTGACGTCACCCGGCCCAGAAATACTTTTTCCCATTGACTTACATTGGGAAAGAGACGTCTGGAAACCAGTGGATAATTTCTTAAAACCAATAAACTACCCAGTATGAACCCTTTTATAGCCCTTATTAAAAACAGTATGTCCTTAAAGTTGTAAAATGCGCTAAAAGCTGAATCCAGATTTATTTTCTCTCTCCATTCATTCTACTGAGCCCAGAGCGGGAGATCGGGGGCGGGGCTTGAGGGGAAACTCAACTGCACATGCACTATCTATGCTCTCGACAGCCAGGCATGATGGGTAATTTGTGACGTTTTGCGCTCGAGAATCTCAGGCCATTTTGTCTTCATGCGCTAATGAGCAGCTCTCACAGGAATGAACGAGGCCCCGCCTCCAAAGCTGTATGCAGTTCATGTTAAACATCCATGGTTTCTTCCTATGGGAGAAGAAAATACTAAAGCATGCATCTTTGCTTTTATCCTAAAGCCCGCCTTTAACTGCCATAAATATTATTTATGTCATTTTTGGTACGTTTGTTTACATATATTATTTATATGATTTATTTTCATCAATATGATTTGTTGTATTAACACTACGTAGGAATTATGTTTACATCCCATGTTGTGTGGGGACACCTTTAGATGTCATTCAGAGTTGGGGGTGCTGAGTGACGTCACCCGGTGACGATGATGTCACACCAAACGCAGCGCAACGGAGCAAAAAATGAGCTAGATTCAATATTATGCTACAACTTACAATAGGCTACTTAAATATGCTCTATCTTATAACGACACGTCGTCTCATCATAACATTACAATAGTTTTGTGTATATCAGATGGCCAGCGTGTAGCATAGCCTACTATATACTGAGACACCAGCAGTGGCTCAGTCAGTAGGGGCTTGGACTGGGAATCGTAAGGTCGCCGGTTCAAGTCCCCGAACAGACTTGAAAATATGGAAGGTGGACTGCTACTTGGAGAGGTCCCAGTTCACCTCCTAGGCCCTGCTGTGGTGCCCTTGAGCAAGGCACCGGACACCTCCAATCCCCCCTCCCCATTGCTCCCCGGGCGCTGCACAATAGCTGCCCACTGCTCCTAGTACTAGGATGGGTTAAATGCAGAGGACCAATTTCACTGTGTGTGCTCTGCTGTGTGCATGTATGTGACTAATAAAGAGGGTTTCATCCTCCGATTCTATCTATACACACACAGACTTTATTCCTAATAAGTGCATTTATTGAGCGACTTAACTGATTACTGTTTTACCAACAGGCAAATCCAGGTCTGCTGTTATACGTGACATTCTCTCTCTTCTCTCTCTCACTCACTCACACTCACACACACACAACAGCAGCCGCAGCTGCAGCATGAACAGCCATCCTCCTCTTGCACTCATTCACAGAACTACAAAGTAAAACAAGACATAAGCAATTAGCAGTGTATGAAATTCGGCCAAAATAGGAGCTAGACCTATTTTGGCCTTAAAGTTACTAGCCCTGGTGTAAAGTTACTAGACCAAGCAAATCAATGTATGTCGTAGGCACGCGCATCACGTTTTCACATCATACACCACAATTTTCATAATAATAATAATAAAAAAAGCGATTTGGCGGACTTTCAGCTCAGAAAAGATAAAATTGGACATTATTGTTATTTTGTATTTGTGTTTTCAGCTATTTTTGGCATGATTGTATTATCAGTATACTTTAGGCTGGGATAAGTGACAGCGCTTTACATTTTCTTCAAAGAAAAAACACAGCAGATTACAAACAATAATTTATTAAAGTAGAACAACAGACTGAGAACAAGGGACATGAACAATATTAGCAGTGGATCAAACGATCAACATCAGTTCATTTAGGCAAAATGGTAATACAAACCGTAATACTTGCTGTAATAGCAGTAGTAATTGGTCTACAACAGACTACCACAATCATTCCTCATCCTCACCAACAAGACCTCTATCTTCCATCTCACCATCGTCAGAATCTACATTATCCTCCATGTCTGTAAACCAGTCTGAGTCATCAGAGTTTATCTCCTTGGTTTCAGCTTCAACTACTGCACCCCCAGCAGCTTCAGCAACCATTTGAGCACCATCCACTCCGTCAACTCCATCAATCTCTTCCTGCACTTGTTTGGCTCCCTCCAAAGCTGCCATTCTGCCTTTCTTTCTTCCCTCCATGAAGTTGGGTCTGCGATTGTGGTTTTGATTCCACTGGTGAATGGCAGATGATGGATCAAAATCCTTTGTAGGTTCTGAGTGCAGCTGAATTGTCATGAGCATTGTCATGGTGGTAGCCTTCAGTCTATTCCTGTACTGGGACTTGGTAATCTTCATTTGAGAGAATCCTCTCTCACACTCAGAGGTGGCGGCAGGGAGTGATAAGACCAGATCAATTACATGCAGGATATTTGGAAACGTGCTCTTGTAAAGCTCAAACACAGATGGCCAGGACATGGAGTGAATCTTGTTCCCCTGGTTTTCGTACAATGCTTGTTTGAGGGAGGTCCACTCTGCTTCGATTGCACTTACATCTACTCCAACATTGTCGAAGTGCTCCCTGTAGTGGTCGATAATCACTCCAATGAAGTCATCCCCAAAATCATCTTCATGCTCCTGAGGCCATGACTGCATGTCCGCTATTTTTGTAGCTTTGAGGACTTCACCTCCCATGTCACTGAATCTCCGGGCTAGTGAACCAACCAATGCCTCAACGACCTTCTCAATCTGGCCTGAAGAGTGGTCTACCCCTGTTAGGGTCTGACCTTCAAAGGAGTTACAGTCTCCCTGCTGGAGTTTCCGCTGCTCAGGTCCTGCCCTGAAATAGTGAAACCAGCACCAAAACCATCACCACCAAAAATAAAGGCATAAAACAGTTGTGATTTACAAAAGAACCAGCAATAGCAAAGAGCATTTACGTAAATAAGCAAGTGGTTAAACAACTAATTAGAGCAGGAAATGACTTCATGATTTAATGAGCAATGTATCTATATTACCGGTCCTTGAATTTGTTGATGCTGGTCATTGTGGCCTTCAGTGCTTCATGTACATGATAGGTACAAACTTCTCTCTGCTGCAGCGTCTTCGACAGTTTGGAGAGAACGGCCAGAATGTCACTTAGGAAGTGGGCAAAAGTCATGGCATCTTTGGAGCGCAGCGTTTTCAGGAGACCTTTTGCCTTTGCTTGCATACCACTAGCTGTCCTGGTGGTGGCAACCTGCAATTCATTTAATATTTTTTTTAATTTCAATTTACAAAAATGTATTTCAATATGTTGCCACAGTGGATATCAGATGATATCATTCATGCAACAGAAAATTCATCGGGCTGTTAATAACATGTTATTATTATCAAATGTCTTACTTGACTGAGATGAAGAACAATTGCACGGTAACCACGCAACATGTTTTGCAGTGCTGTGTGGGTATGGCTAACCCAGCGCATTCCTCCAACTCGGACAGGCCAGATCTTGGAGATGTTGGTGGTACTGAAAGCTGCCTTCAAACCAGCGGCCTGTTTAGGGATCCTGTAAAGCTTGTACAGAGCATCCAGGAGGACATAGACTTTGATGAACAAAGAGGCTTGTTTCATGGCTTCTTTGAAGGCCAATTCCACCCTATGGGCCATGCACTGCACCATCAGTATGTCTCCACTGATTCTTTCCCGCATGAGAGCGATCACCCCAGCCTTTTTCCCGGTGTTGACAGCCGCCCCATCGCCAGCAAATCCCACAATCTTCTTCATCATTTCTTCCTTTGGGATCCCCGGGAGCTTTACAGCTTGCATTATAGCATCATAGATGCCATTGGCATCTGGTTTGTCACACTGTACAAGTCCAAGGAAATTGCAGTGAGTCTTGCCATCCACTGCAAAGTGCAAGTAAACAATCTCTTGTTCAGTGGCAGAGACATCTGTTGATCCGTCGGACATTATTGTGATAAACTTAGCACTCTTTACCTTGTCTTCAATTGCTAGACGGGTGATTTCGGCTATAGCAACCAAAAACTCCTTACAGCTCTTTTCATTTCTGTAGGTGCTGCCGAGATCCAGGCCCTTCTTCTCATCCATCTCACACATCCATTTGAAATCGGAAACTGGTCTGCAGTGCATGGCAAGGGCGTGGGCATTTATGAAGAGTATCTTGAGCTTCTGAAATACTTTAGTATTCAAAGTCTCAATGGTCTTCTCGGCTATGCTCTCACCTTTCTTCTTATTCCTGGCCTCATACTTCTCCTGGGCTTCCTTGTGGCCGTCAGATCGTTGGTGACAGACTAAAGTGTCATGCTTCAGGTTTTGACACCCTTTGACAAAGGAACCTTGACTTCGCTTTCTGAAGATATCCCTCTGTTGTCGGGTTTCAGCATGGGGGCCGTATACAGTTTGACATGGCAGGCAGAATAAAGTTTCACTTTCGTCCACAATCAACCAAGGAAATTCTGCTTTCCATGCAGGCACTACACTTCGTTTCCTTTTAGTGGCATCGTATGCCTTATTCACTTCCTTTAAATCCATTTTCTTTTTCTTTTCAGGTGGTTGGTTAGGCGTGAGACCACACCACTGACGGAGCATGATTTTGCTTTGTTATTGTCAACCTCTCTTGCACAGCATCTATAAGATTGATTGTGAACATGTATTTATTCATTCTTTATACAGTACATTTAATGCTAGTTCTGATTATATTACTACTATTACTCACAGACTTGCAGTCAGGGGAGGCAGAGGAGGCAGAGCTAAATGTGGTATAGGGCCAAGCCCTTGGACTACTAAAGTTGTTGACTTGTTATAGTCATTTTTTTTTCTATAGGCCTATTATTATTATTATGGTGGGTGTATGGAGTTTGGAGTTTTTTTGTATAATAATCTGCGAAATCCCTAAGACAAACCTTAAATAAAATCAAAAGTGAATAGGGCCATTACTAGATCAACTGCAGTGAAAACGCAGAAGGGAGGCAAACACAGTAGCTAGCTCTGCCTCAATGAGGGGGACGTGCGAGAGCGCACCAGTCGGGGTTATGCTTGTTCTGCCGTTGATCTGAGCTACGTTATGAGGCTACGTTATGTCTTTGACGTTTATGACCTTGTTCGTCAAAATGGCAGATTTTATAGTGATTAAGATAGGCCTACTCGTAAATCTGACTGAAAGTGGAAGTGTCTGCCTCGCCAGCCACGAACCTCACCGTATGTCACTGCTAGATCTAACATCTCCTCATTGACATCTCCATCCATTTTTTATGTTTTACAAATGATTTAAAAGTGCTAGTTATACAAATCACCCAACATTTAACAGTGTACACGATTAGCATTCAGGCAAACTCATTACAAATATACTCCTGTGTGACCTTAACTTCTAAAACCAAGATTATGTTCACCGTAAAATGACGTGGCTTACCTATAAGATTGAACGCTAACTTTATTACATGTTATCGTGGGCAACACACAGCATGAACCCTACGGGTTATCAGAAGGGACAAAAACATTTGAATAAACAAATTATTAAGACACGAATGCAGCGTGTGCGAAATAAGACCAATCTTATGTTGTGCAAGAGAGGTTTACAATAGCAAAAATAGGTTCGCAATGACGGCCGTAATGCTTGTAATAGACGCTCCGTGCAAAGGGGCTGTAAAATTGCCAGACACACGGGCAGGCAAGTGCATAGAGTTACTAGCCCGGTAAGAAAGTTACTAGACCCGGGCTTGCGGGCGTGTCGTTATTTCGAACCCTGCAATTAGCCAACTATATTTCCTAAAATAGCCTGATAACAAATGAGACGGGAAACTAAAAACACAACGAATCGAGCAGCACAACCACATTACCAGCTAAGCAATTTGTAACCAACACCAAACCTGGCCTAAAGAAACTTAATAAAAAGCATTGCCTACCTGATGGTAGAACTCCAAAGGTTGTCTTGCGCTCTGGGGTGGTGCTGATGAATTCCGTCCGTCAGGGCCAGGTGCGTTAGTCTCCTCTGACTGACTGTGCTACAAAGCCAAGTCTTTAGGCGGCAGAGTGTCGAGAACGACCTCTCTGATGAAGCCACAGAAACGGGCAGAGAAAGACAGAGATGGAGGAGAGCTTCCACATCTTTGAAAAGCGTTCTTGTTTGGACATGTAGGTTAGACATGTACATCGCAAGGTCGTTAAGACTTGAAAAGTTCTCCTGTTGCATTAGCCCCCCCAGCATCCGTAGTTGCATATGGAGACCAGGCACATCTATATTTTCTGGCAACTTGAGAGAGCAAAGGTCTGCCTCTGTGCCAACTGAGCCTTTTGTGGCAGCAAGCAATGTGGCCTCCCTAAGTGCTGCGGTTGCCATGCCACTCTGATCAAACCGGCGTTCTAGTTCACAGTTCATGAGGTCAAGCGCTTCGAAAAAATCTCTTCTCCAAGACGCCACTCCTTTTGCTGGAACAATATCCTCAGCCTCTGTTGTGCTGCGAAATCTGGACGGTGTCTTGCTAACCCGGCTGTTAGGATCAGGCATCCTGAGGTTGTGTACAGCTGTTGATGCGCTGGTTTTTCTCAGCATTTCCTCCACAGCATTATCGGTGCGTAAGGCCTGTACGCACTCTCTCAGGGTCCGTATACATTCTAGCACTCCAGCGACGGTTGAGTACTCAGCTTGAAGCACTTTGGCCACAGCTCCGCAAGGAGTGAAGAGTGACTCTGAACAAAGAAGGCCGAACATCGTTTTGCCTTTTTGCGCTTGTTTCAGAAGCCCAGAGATCTTTGACCTCGTTTCACCGCGAATGCTGCGGTCTTGATGGAGCGTTTGGAGTGTCTGGAGAACTGCGCTAAAAGAACGTATTACCCTTGATATGGCATTGGCTATGACACACCATCTTGTTGGACACAACCCAAGAAGGTTGCACCTCACTTTGTCGCCGAAAAAAGACTCAAAAATGGTCTTCCGCTTGGTGGATTCTCTGATGACAGTAGATATGCTTTGTACAAACTGGAGTGTGTCAGCTATGAGCGGCACCTCTCGCGCAGCCTCTTGCAGCATCAGGTCAAGGGAGTGATTCCAACAGTGTACGAACAAGGATCCTGGACATACCCCTCCGAGTCTCGCCTGGACCCAGACATGTTGTTGGCCCCATCAAAACAGTATCCCTGCAACTTCTCCAGAGGTATGTTTAATCACAAAAACACATATTTTATGCACAGCAATAGAGTTTCCGATGTAGTGTCAGATGCGTTGTAGAATCCCAAAAACTGGCACTTCTGGGCAAAATGTTGGTCTGTGTAGAGCAAATGATTCGAAAATTGTTCACGTGATGTTATATCTGTTCCGTCTGCAATTAAGCCATAGTATGGGGAGCTGTAGGTCTCTGCTACCATCTTGCGCTGAACAGCATGAGCTAATCGTTCCAGTATTTCGTTTTGGATGTTGTCTCCCATTCAGTTGTCCCGTCTGAGTAGCCACTCGCATGCAGCAGGTTAGGAATACGTTCTCTCAAGCATCAGCTGCCAAAACACACCACCACGATGGTCCTGTGTAGCCCCTCGCGTGCTAGGAACCTCAGAGATCTGAAGGCCTGCTCCAAAACGATCTGCGCTGTCATCTGGTCTTTAGTGATAGCATTTGAAAGCACTGATTGGTGTTCTCTTTAATGCTGCTAGTTTGTGTACGGCTTTGAGATGAAAGTGTGATTTCTCATGTTCGCTACATTTCTCACTTGCCTTTCACCAATTGCAAAATCCTACTCTGACAAAACTCCCAACACTCATCCTGTCCATTGACAAGGCGCTTCTTGACGGCAGAGCAGCATAGGAAGCACAGAGCTGTGTCCTTTTCTGTATCGTAGTGGAGCCATGACCACCGTGTAAACTAGAGACCGACCGATCGATCGGCAAGCCGATTTAATCGGCCGATTTTTGCTATTTTTTAATCAATCGGCATCGGCCGATTTTCCGGGCCGATTTTAAGTCAGGCACATCTGCGGGCAGCAACTTGGAACGCACACCGGGACACGAGGTTTCAAGAGTGAGCAAGACGGTCTACAGGTAAGGCATCAATTTTTACATTCCAATGTCCAAAAGTCGCATATTTTCTCTCATGATTAGTTGTAATCTGTGATGTTGCTTCATTTACAGAAAGGAAAAAAGTAAAATATAGTAACGGACAATCTAAGTGAAAATGTAACAAAAAGAGGACACAAATCTAACGTGAACATTTTATAACATTGTCATCCCATGTCCATTCGTTTTCAACTGCATCGGAGTTGAAGAAGAAAGGAAAGTGACAATGTTTTAAACGTTCACTTGTTATTTGTGCGTCCTCTTTTTGTTAACATTTCACTTAGATTGTCCATTACTTAAGTTTAGATCGTAACATAGCAGTCACCAGCGTTGAGCGCAATTAAGCCCCCTCAACGCTGGTGACTGCTATGTTACGATCTAAACTTAAGTAACGGACAATCTAAGTGAAATGTTAACAAAAAGAGGACGCACAAATAGCAAGTGAACGTTTTAAAACATTGTCATCCCATGTCAATTTGTTTTCGCGATGTATTACATGTTTGATTTGATTGTGAATTTGAAAAGGATCAAACAGATGTTCTCTAGTTCTTATTTCCGGTTTCCTGCGCAGCATGCTGGGAGACGGAGTTTTATATTGTTGAAACGGAAACATATGAAAGTTTAAGGCATGGAAGTTCCACAGTGAAACTGTATAACCTGAACACGTATTTTGCCGTTTTGAAGTAACTATCTGAAGTTGTCACATCATGGAAGTCTTCTTGCACTCTGTTAAACATATTAAAATGAATAATTAATAGACTAACAGACTGCAAGAAGTCATACATTTGTTAATTCTTGTTGTTATGAATCGATGAGTAGGCCCCTACAGTCATTTTTATATAATAGCCTACATAATATTTCTACTATATACATGAATATATAGTGTATATATATAGAACATATGTTATTTATAATGAATAAAATAAATGTGTTATGGATAATAAAATCTAAATAAAATTATTTTATTTTTCATTAACATATGGTGATATAGTAACATTGAAGGCACTTTTAAATGCTAACCTTGAATGTTTGTTCTGTTTAGGAATTGTTGTCTGATGTCAGAAGGAAAACCATCCCAGTATGGCTGAAAAGAAAAACCCAGTATGGCAGCATTTTACGGACACAGAGCCAGCTACAAGTAAGGTGATCTGCAAGCTCTGTAAGGTACATGTGAGCTTGGGATCTGCAAAGAGCAAACATAAAAACACCACAAACCTCTGGAATCACCTGAGAGTACATCATCTCCAGGCTTACAATGATGCTCAGCAACAAAAAGCTCCAGCAGCTGCAGTGTCTACATCCACTTCCCAACCTCATCAGCCAACCATAACAGATATGTTTGATGCCCATCGGAAATGGCAAAATTCAGACACCAGATCAAAGAAAATAGACACATTAATAACAGAAATGATTGCCACAGACAATCTGCCATTCGCTTGTGTTTCATGTGTTGGATTCCAGAGGCTGGTGGCTGCAATGGAGCCCAGGTACAAATTAAAATCGGAGAAGCACTACCGCACCGACATGCTTGAGGACATAGTTGGAAAAGTGGAGAGAAAAGTCAAAGCACTAATTTCAGAGGAGGCTGGCCCTTTTTTGTCCTTCACTACAGACTGTTGGTCTGGGGACACTGAGGCTCTCATGAGTCTAACATGCCATTTCATTGACCACAACTGGGACAGGAAGCAAGTCCTCCTAAATGCAAAAACAATGTTAGGCTCCCACACAGGGGAATATATTGGTGACATGTTCATCAGTCTGCTGGAGCACTGGGACATCAGCCATGACAGGGTTGTACTTGTTCTCCGTGACAGTGGGGCAAACATGGTCAAAGGTCTCAGACTGGCGGAAATACCTGATCTCAGCTGCAGCGCACACACCATACAGCTTGTGGTGAATTATGGCATCAACAGTCAGCGAGTAGTGCTGGACATTAATGCCAAATTAAAGAACATCGCCAAACATCTCAACCACTCTGTTCTTGCAAAGCAGAAGCTTAAAAAAATTCAACAAGAACTTGGCCTACCAGAGCACAGCATCCTCCAGTCTGAACCCACTCGCTGGAACTCCACGCTTCATATGATGCAGAGAATGGTGGAGCAGAAGAGAGCTCTGAACAACTACGCTCGAGAGTATGGAAAAATTGCCACTCTATCCCCTGATCAATGGGACATAGCTTCCAATTTAATTGATACATTGGAGCCTATGGAGGAAGTCACCCTTGAGGTGAGCAAGTCAGAGGCTTCCATCTCCTGCGTCATTCCGAGCATTGCTGTGCTGAAGATGATTCTTCAGACAGAGGGGCCAAACACAATTGGGATCAAAACTCTGCGAGAGTCAATGCTGCAAAGCTTACAGAGAAGATTCCAAAAGATGGAGGACACACAATGTCTAGTGCTCGCAACACTCCTGGACCCTCGCTATAAGGGCCATGTCTTTTCAGAGGGCACACTTGATAAAGCAAAAAGGTGGATAAAGGAGGAGCATGCTGTTGTGTCTGAACAGCTGAAGATGGCCACAAGTGCAGAAGAAGGACTACACTCGAAACAGAGAAGGGTGGAAGTTGAGGAAGTACCTGGTCCCTCCAGTGTCATTGACCAAATGTATGCCAACATCTTGGGACCTCATGGATCTCCTACTCAGGAGAGTGATGAAGACCACCTTATATCTGACCAGCTGCAGCACTACCTCCAGGAGCCAGTGATAAATAGGCAGACTGGTAAACCGCTAGAATGGTGGAAGCAAAATGCATCCCGTCTACACCTTCTTGCACCACTAGCAAGAAAATTCCTTTGTCCACCCCCTTCCTCAGTTCCCAGCGAGAGGGTGTTTAGTGAGATTGGGAACATTTATGACAAGAAGAGGAGCAACCTCAAGGGCGAACATGCCAAACAGTTGTGTTTCCTACATGACAACCTCCGTTTCTTGAACTGGCAGTATTGAGAAGCATAAAACATGCCTGTGAAACTTGAAACTTGTTTACATAATTTTTTATGTTGCTAGTATGCCCTTTGTTACTAGTGTGTTTGCAGCACTAATATATTTTTATTTCATATTTATTTTTATGTTGATTATATATTGAACATTTAAGACTCAGAGTTGGTATTTATTTATTTTATATTTAATTCATATGTTGATTTTTTTAATGTTCAATTTTCAATAAATCGTGTGAAGTTTACAAGTGTCGTGCCTCCTCTTACTAGTATGATTTTTAGCATGCCAATTAAGGATAATACGATAGCATATCGGCCCTAAAAATCGGCCCAAAAAATCGGCAGGACACATCGGCCATCAGCTGACTCTGACCGGTAAATATCGGTATCGGCATCGGCTTTAGAAAAACCCATATCGGTCGGTCTCTAGTGTAAACCACCCGGACTTGAACGGCCGAGAGAATTTTTCATTGCCAAAGCGTCTGGCTGGGAATGTAAAGTTTGTTGGCTGAAAAGGCTCCTCACCAAAACAATATGCATCAGGTACATACCCACTTGTTCCTAAAGCCAGTGTTGTGCGTGAACGAGTTCAAAAGAACGCGTTCATTGAACACGCTCATTTTTTCGTGAACGTTGAACTGAACGCAACACATTTTTCAATAAAGAACTTGAACGTGAATTAGTTCACATTATGTGTCATGAACGGCAGACATCACTGTAAATGAACGTTGGCATTTGTTTTCCATTGAAAACTGAGTGACATCTGTTTTCTCTTTTGAAACGCAACGAGAGAGAAAGTTCCTCCCTCCTGTAGGTGCCCGCTTAAATCATGTATCAACGCAGAAATAGTTTGCACTGTATGCGCAATGCATTGCGGGCAACGTAGTGTCCGGCTGAGAATAGTTGAGTTGAATAGTTGAAACGTACTGGCTTCCGCACGACGTTACCCATGATGAATTGCAGCAGAGCGGCTTAGGCATCAACGCCGAGAGCGCAGAGAGAGAGAGAGAGAGAGAGAGAGAGAGAGAGAGAGAGGAGAGAGAGAGAGAGAGAGAGAGAGAGAGAGAGAGAGAGAGAGAAGAGAGAGAGAGAGAGAGAGAGAGAGAGAGAGGAGAGAGAGGAGAGAGAGAGAGGAGAGAGAGAGAGAGAGAGAGAGAGAGAGAGAGAGAGAGAGAGAGAGAGAGAGAGAGAGAGAGAGAGAGAGAGAGAGAGAGAGAGAGAGAGAGAGAGAGAGAGAGAGAGAGAGAGAGAGAGAGAGAGAGATTTTTCAAACCACTTTTATTCACAGATAAATTAAACACTCCACGTTAGAAACAAAAAAACAATTCAAAACAACTTCAGTTCAGGAATTGATTGAAAACCAGCTCATCATTCTCCACTGAAACCAAAGCATTTTTTAAGCACCACATATTCTGAAACTCCCCCACATTTTCTTTCAACGAAAAAAATTGAAATCTTTTGGGACCCCGCTCCCCAAGTTTTTAAAAATTCGCACGCTTTACGGCACGACCCCCCAAATTTTATTTCTCCTCGAGAGATGGCCTTTTTTCCCCTGGCCAAAAAAAAGTTCAGGAGTGACTTTTCCCCCTTTTTGTCTGGGGGTTACCGAAACCCAAAGGGATAACATTTGGGGGGAAAAAAAAAACCTCTCAAACAAAACAAACTCTGGTCGTAACTGAAAGAGAAAAAGGATCGTCAATTTCTAAAAAAAATCTTCACAGAGTCCTGCTGTAAAAAGGGCCCTTTCCACAAGAAAAAGTCCCGGGACCCCCCGGCTTTGGGGAGCCAAAAAAAGGGCACAGTTCCCCTTTCTCTTTTTTCCGAAAAGCCCCCACCCTTAAAACCCCTTTTGTAGAAGCAGGAGGTGCCCAAGGTAACCCTTTTAAAGGGTCCTTAGGAACACGACTCACCGGGCCCCAAGCCCCCAAGCGCTCCAGTACACCCGACCAGGGGTCTCCATACCAGTCAGCGGTCCTCGGGAACCCCGGACAAAAACGGAGCCGCGCCCCCTTGCTTGCCAGGTAAACCAGCCCAATGCCCCCCTTTTTTCCTTGGCAGGAAAGGCGCTCGGGGGGGACCCAGGCATCTCCCAAAAAATCCACCATTACGCCTGCACCCTGGAAGCGGTTACAGGGGTTGAACATCCAACCGGTGAGCCAGCATGGGGGACACAAGTTATTCAGAACAAAATACCCCCTTAAAAAAAGTTTGGAAGGTCCATTTCCCCTTTTTCTTTAATCGGCCTTCCACCTTTTCCACAACCCGCCCATTTTGAAACAGAAGGTCTCGACCGGATAAACACCCTTTTACTTCAACCCCCTCCCCTCTTCCAAAAAAAGGCCCCCAGTAAAACTAACCATGAAAGGGGCCTGCCCACGCAAGGCCTCACTCTTCCCCCAGTTTCCCCCTCAAAGAAATTGCTAAACAAAAACCCCACATATTTTTAAAAGTTTATACCCGTTGATTTTTAAAACAAAACCTTTACACGTCTGATCGCAGACAATTTAAAAATGTGATCGCAGCGGGAAAAAGAAAACCCATTAGTTTGGCCCTGGGTTTGTGTAGGAGAGGCTCATGGCCGGGGAGAAAACAGCATCCCAAAAAAGACACCCCCTGTCTACTCCTCTCCGGTTTTTAAAAAGGGGAACAAAACTAGTTAATTCAGTACACTCTCAATGCCCCTTAAGCCGGCTTGGCATCAGACAGAGCAAAACCCAAAACCCCTTTCCACGTCTGCCAAAATATGTGCTAAACCGGTCAAAACCTTTTTTTTCCGAGAAATCAGACCAAGTTTTACAGCCCCAATGAACGGGAGAGGTCCAAACATTGAATGAGTAACGTTGTCAGTATAAACCCCTTTGGGTACACAATTCGGTCTCATGAATGACTGCTTCCATTTCCTCCCCTCGTCCCCAACACTTTGGAGAGCATTTTGTATCGGTAAGAAAGGGTCGGACGCCAGTTCCCGTCCTAGGCTCCTTTTTGGGGGAGGAGGTGAGCCACCCCCCTTCCTGCCTCAGAGGCAACCCCTTAGGGAACTGCCCTGGGACATCCAGATCATCCCCTGACAGGCCAAAAACCTTATAGAAGTCTGCGGGGCGGGCCGCTATGCCGGGAGCCTCCCCCCAGCCCTGCAGGCCCCCCCCCCACTCCTGTGCAAGACTCAGATTCTGTCTGCGCTGTCCCCCTGGGGGACCTTGGGAAAGGGCCCAAAAAAGGGACAGCACCCTTTGGGTTCGCGGGGTAATCCCCCGTAGAGCTTTTTATAAAACCTGACAGACGTGTTGAATGCGGCCGACTCCGAAGCAGCTGCCCTTCTGACCGCGGGGAGTCTTAGCCCCTCGACCGTTTCCTGCGCTCAAACCCGAAAAAAATAAAGGGACTCCATTTTACGATGTTTAAACCGGGATCTGCCCAAAACCCTGAGCAGAAAACCCCAAGGGGCGGACAAGCTCATTTCTACTTTTGAAAACCTAAACATGTTCTCGCCCCTGTGGAGTCTCCAAACCCCTCGCTCCCCCTTCCCCTCTCCAGAGCCCTCAGAGACACCTGTCCTTTGGTGACATTGAGATGTACTGCAGGCAAAGTGTTTGATTTATTTCCCCCCAAATCCACCACTGCGAAACTATGTACCCACCTTAAAATTTTCGGGGTTTTCCCAAAAAAAATTTTGAAGATTTTTAAATGTTTTCACCAACGGGAAAAACATTGAAGTGCCAATACGCACATTCCCTTTACAAAATTTAAAAAAAAAACTGAAACCTAAACAAATGGTCAGAGAACCCAACGGACTGAGGGAGCAGCTCCGCTTGTGTTCATGTGGTGTTTTTAAAACAAAAACTCGTCCGTCTGGCTTTGAGACAACAAATTTTCCTACATGCACCCGGGGTCTGCCGCTGGCCCCCGGGAAAGTGCCTCCAAATGCCAGAGCTGAAAGACTCTGTATCCTCATTAAACACTCCTGAGGCGCATCGGTTCCCCGTGGGTTTCCCGTCCGCACAGGGTTTTTGCATTTAAGTCACCACCCAGGAACAGATACTCCTCACTACTGCAGGGGGGCTAAGGGGATGTTTAACGCTAAAAAAAAAAGCCTTTTAGAGCCCCACGGGGGCTTTTAAAATTAATAAAAATATTTTAACCTTCTAAAACCATTTAATTTTTAACTGAACCCGGAATGACTTCCCCAACAGTGCAGGAAAAGGGGGTGAAAAATTGGCAAGAGATAGCCCCCCCAACTATTGCTGCATTTATGGCTGAAAAGCCCCCCCAATCCATGCCCTCCTCCATCCCTCATTGTCAGCGTGCTGTGAGTCTCCGAGAAACGCACTTAGACTTTTTAAATCTTATCAAAGAAAACAAAGATGCTCCTTTGGGAACCCCCCGGCACCGTTAAATTCGAGAGCCCAGCTTTATTCACCCATAATGAAATAACTGCACCTAAACAAAATCAAAACATAAATGAAAAAAAAAGGAAAAGGGGAGAAAAACAAACAAGGTGTACTTAACATGACTTTCACAGTTTCTTTTACGAATCTTCAACAATTTTCCTCACCTGTGATCTCCTGTTCGTAAAAATAACTGCCCAAGGCCCCTTTCGCCCATAAGCCCCACAATCCCTGAAACTCACTGATCAAAAAAAAAAAATCCCGCACCCCTTTTCCGCCTTCCTCCCCTTTTGTATCCTTCAGGGAAACCCCTGTCCCTGGGGAAGGGAAACCCTCACCCCTGCTACCTGAATTTCCCGAAAGCTCCCTGCACTGCACGTCCCTCCGGTCACGGAGGCCCTCTGGCTAGAGGAACACCGACTCTGTCTTTAAAAACCTTTTTTTTTTTGGGGCCCTTGTTGTTTTCACACCTCTGCACTTTTTTTTTAACCGGTAATTTGAGCAACTCCCACCCAAGACCTCCCCAAAACAATTTCCCCCCCTGGCTGCAGTTGCCCCTGCCCCCAGGGGTTAGGGTGAAACGAAAGCCCGGCCCCCCCCCCCTCCCCAGCTTTCCCACCCCCCCCCCACAGCGACGGGGGCACGACGGCGCCACCCCCCACCGCCACAACAAAAGGCGGGACCGCTACCCCTCCAAAAGAAGGGGGCAAAACCGCCACCGCCCCAACAAGGGGGCACCCGCCCCCGACCCCAACCGCAGCGGACCCGCCGCCGGAAGGGGGCCCGGGGGACCCGCCGCCGGAAGGGGGCAGCCCCGGGCCCGCCCCCGGGCAGCAGCAGGGGGACCCCCCGCCCCCAGCAGCTGAAAACCGGGAAAAACCGCCCCGGGGCAGCGGAGCGGGGCCCGGCCCGCCGCCGGCCAGCGGCAGCCGACCCGGCCCGCCCCGGCAGCGGCAGCCGGACCCCCCCCACCCGCTCCCCAGGGGACGCGCTCAGATGTCCCTGACCCACATCCAAACTTTAAAAGTATCAGACGTGACATGAACATGTAGGGCAAATCGTAATACAAAAAAAGAACCAAGTTTTATTTCCCCCCTCCTTCTTTAGGATCATAAAAACTTCCCTGAAAAAACCACTGCTTAAGGGGCGGTGACTTCCCGCCGGGGGGGGTAAATTTTTTTGGGAACCCAACTGCCCCTGCCGAGGGAACTCCTCTCCAACAACTCGTTCCGCAGAAACGGGGGGCATTTTTAAAAATTTCCACTTTTTTTTTGCGGGAGTGGCAAGGGGGGGCAGGGGGAACGCGTCCCTTTTAAAACCCCTATCCGCTCTCAACCACTATTCTTTCTCATGTGCCAAGAAAAAAAACCACCCCCTGTTCATCGGGGAATTTCACCCTGCCCTATCCACCACCGCACCCCAGCCAAAACAATCCTCTACCCAAACACCGCCATTTTGGGGAGGCTTGACGGGTCGGCGAGTCAGTTCCCAACCCCGGCTGCTGCCCCAGACGCCCCCGACCGAGAGGGTGGGGGGGTGAAAAAAACCCCTGCAAACAAATCACCCATGCCACCCAAAAAAACCCACCAAACCCACCAAAATTCGGGGACGGGTGCACAAAAATTAAACAAAACCCTGAGAGAGAGAGAAGAGAGGGGGGAGAAAAGAAGAGAAAGGAGAGAGAGAAGAGAGAGGAAGGGGAGAGAGAGAGAAAAGAGACAAAAAGACGAGAGACAAGAGAAGAAGACAACACAGACAGACAGACAACAGACAAAAGACGACAACGACACGACAGACAACAGACAGACAACAAAAACCCAAAAGCAACCGAGAGAGGAAAGAACCAATAGACAGTGAGGAAAGGCTGCATTTGAAAAAAAAAAAAAACAAAGGCTAGGGGAAATGTGGACGGCGGACCCATTTTCCCCCAGAAAAATTTTTAAAAAATTTTACACTTTTTTGAAAACCCAAACCCCGAAGGCAAAAAAACTTTCCCTTCCGGTAAAGATTGTCCCCCGCGCAGCAAAAAAAGGTAGGACATCGCAAAGTCCTTCCGAATTTTAAACGGCACATTGAATTAAAAAAAATCCATCCAGGTAATATATACAAGCCCCGAGGGTCATAAGGGAGGAAAGGGAAAAAAAGCCCCCCCTCAACCCCCAAAGCAAATGACCTTCAGCACCTTTAAGAGGGGCCGTGGCTCACAGGAGACGGTAATAAACTGATAAACATACATTGTAAAATAATCAAATAATCAAATAATATATTCATATTATAATTCTTTTTTTAAATTTAATGCTAGTAGATTTCATTTCACTAATATAGAATGCTCTATCTTTTCGTATTGCTACAAGTTTAGCACCTGTTAAAAAAACCCCAATAGCAGTGTTTTGGCAAAAATTACAAGAACATTTCAAAAAAATGGGTTTCTAGCTCGGTTTTTGGGAAAAAAATATTTATTTGAAATCTCACGAAAAAAAAAAAAAATGAACTGAACTTTGAACTGTTCAAATTAAAATTGTGAACTTGAAATGAACTTTTACTTTGGCAGTATGAACTGAACTTTAACTATTTAGAAAAGGTGAACTGGCACAACAAATGCCTAAAAACATCTCAGATGGGGG